>NC_086449.1:747183054-747260554 GCF_028390025.1 Pseudophryne corroboree
GCGACATCTTTGTCCAACTGCACTTTGACCGGTTAACCCCCGGAGGAGGTGTTGAGCCACAGAAAGAGCTCGGAAGATTGCTCTCAGCTCCAGTACAGTGATGGCTCTCCTGAGCTGCCCAGCGGCCCTGGAATGAATGAGGATCACAGACTGCTCCCCACCTTCACGGGCTGGAGTAGGTGGTTATCAATCCGAGATTCAGAAAGGGCAGCCCTGGGTCAGGTTGGTCTTTAGGTGCCACTACATGGGGGAGTGTCGAACCTCCCTGAAGAGGACAATGGTCTGTGCCTTGATATTCAGTTAGGACACATTCCACTGGTTGAGAACCTGTAACTGTAGAGGATGGGAGTGAAACTGAGCGTACTCCACCATGACGAATGTGGCTTCCACTGACCCCAGGATCTTCATACCCACATGGTTGGAGACTCAGCGATGATGCAGAAAGGACCTGATCCTGGACTGCAAGGCCAAAACCTTGTCCTGTGGAAGGAAGACATGTTGAAGACGAGAATCCAAGAATGCCCCCAAGTACAGCATTTCCTGCGAAGGCGTCAATGCACTGAAGGGGTAGAAGACTGACCATGAGTTGAATGTGGTCTTGCAACATGCCCGGAGTCCGGGCCAGGAGGAGGAGATCATCTAAATAAGGCAATATTCAGACTCCCCTGTGACACCATAATCTTGGTAAACACCCAAGGGGCAGTAGACAAACCGAACAGTAATGCATGAAATTGGTAGTGATCTTCCTGGATGGCAAAGTGGAGGAAGAATTGCTGATTGGGCTGGATGGGAATGTGGAGGTATGCATCCTGAATGTCCAGAGATGTCATGAAGTCCACCGTTCCAGTGCCAAGATAATGGATCGGAGGGACACCATGTGAAACCTGGGGTTTCGAAGATACTTGTTTGGGTTGAGGATAGGTTGGTAGGAGCCATTCGGTTTCTGAACCAGGAAGAGGTTTGTATAAAAGCCTCAACCCCTCTGAGCCTTGAGGACAGAGATGAGGACGTTGGAGGCTAGAAGAGACTGCACTGACTGTCGAAGAGCCTCTGCTTTTGTTGCATCCTGCAGAAGTCCTGTGCAAAGGACCGTCGGGGAGGACGTCTACAAAATGTCAGTGCATATCATTGAGAGATGACACCTCTGACCCATACATCCATCGTGGTGTCTATCCACCTCAGCGCAAAAGACAGAAGTCGGCCTCCCACCTTGGGGTTCCCCAGAAGGAGGACCGTCCCGTCACACGGTAGGCTTCTCGGGCTGCTTGGAGGAGGGACGTCTGGTAGCCCAGGGCTGCTTAGCTCGGGGCTTAGAGCCCCTGGACGGAGTCTGACATCTAGAGGACACCTGACCTTTGACTCTGACTTGCCGCCAAAATTAGCAAAAAGTAGTCTTGGCTCAAGGTGGTGCAGCTGAAGGCAAGAAGGCAGTCTTGAACGCTACCAGTGTAGAGGCTATCTTGTCTAGTTCCTGAGCAAACAGCCTATCCCCTGCAAAAGGGAGTGCACCAGGAACATAGCCAAAGGGTCCATCTGGTAGCAATCATGGAAGCTGAAACCTTGGATGCTAAGACTTCAGTGTCTATGGCTGCCTTGTCAAGGTACGTACTCGCCTTTTGGATATTGTCTGTCCACGTTCTAGCTTCTCTGCCCAATCTCCAATAGCTTTAGCTACCCAAGCCAATGCCAGGGCAGGATGAGTGATGGCTCCCACATGAGAATAAGCTGATTAGAGGAAATTCTCCAGCTATCTGTGGGATCCTTGAGGGAAGAGGTATCTGGGATAGGGAGGACCTAACGTGCCACGTGTGCATCCACTGGATGTGGAGATTCCTACTTGCCCCTTTCCTTAGGCGGTAGAGGGTAAATGGAAGCCATGCGTTTAGTCGGCTGAGACCAGGCTACCTCCAGAATGTCCTCCAGCTGAGCCAATGCAGGAAACAAAGTAGACTTTTTCTTTTGACGCTTAAAATGCAGAGCCTTGTCCCGAGGAGACGGGTCGGTATACTGTATTCAATCTGAAGTACTGCTCTAACTGCCCCGACCAGCGCTTCTACGTCAGCCAGGGACATGGAATCTTCAGTGACCAAAGAGGACTCCATGTCTAAAGTGGCCGACTCCTGGTCCAAAAAGGGATTCTGGCTAAGAGCACTCCTCCGACAAGGGAGTGGAACTTTCCTGTGTCACTGGCCTGCGCAGAGACATCCAACCTCTATACAGGAGCTGCTGTACAGAGGTTGAGATGTCCGCTAAACTCTGCACTGACTGCACAAAGAACTGTACTTAAAATGGCTGCCCAGCATTCTGAGGGGAGGAGAGAGAGGGAGGAGGAGTTTGACTGAGTCATGCAGTTAGCCTAGGCTCTAAGATAGTCTCAGGAGTGGGGGAGCGGCTACAGCCTAGGCTCACCTCCCCCTCAAGTGCTATCAACTCCAGAGACCCTGCAGAGGCCTGTGCACTGGTGGTCTAGTGGGGGGCACAGTGTCCTGGTCCCCCCACCGCACCTGCCCCCACCGCTGTCTCCCACCATCAGGGAGGATCGTCACACCGTCACGGCTCCTTGCAAGCAGCTGGTAACTTACCGTCCCGGTGTACGGATGCAGCTGCGGGGCCTCCATGAGGTGTGCGCTGCCTTGTAAGGATACCCTGCGGCAGAAGTCAACCAGACGGTCGCCGGTGCTGCCGCCACCATTGCCGGGTGTTGAAGCAACTGTATAGACGTCCAGTAGACGCCTGCACCGCCGCTCAAGAGAAAAAATGTTAAACAAAAAAAAATGAAGTAACCGGGGACTGAGGTACCAGCCCCCCTCCCTCCCCCAAAAGTACAGTAACTGTGCAGAAAAATTTATTTTTAAAATCTGTACCCTGCAGATGTAAGGACAACTTCTATTCAAATCACACCAGTGAAAAGTCCAGAACAGGCCACCCGCCTGTACAAATGCCAATCTGTGCTTTCTCCTTAGCTTTGAGAGTTGGTCTTACACAGGGGTGTCCAAACTACAGTCCATCGCCTAAATGTTGGCCTGCAAGAAGCTGCAATCCAGCCCTAGTGTTATAGCAGGGAAAGTGTGCACCACCTCGTACACTGGAGAACAGTGGGAGGTTGGGCTTGGACTTCTCCCAGCAGTGATCTTCTTGTCCCACCATCCAATGCCATTTCAGAATCTCAGATCAGCATTCAGCCTCTGTCTACACTCAGCAACAACCTGGTCTGAGGTACACACATGTATTTGCATGAGCTACAGTATATATCATTAATTGCTGTGTAGCATATTTTGAATTGGGGTGGACTGATGAATGTGGCTTATGAATTTGGAACACAGTCAATAGGCATATTATGACTTGCTGGAATAGATGTGAGCATATCATGCATTGGCAACACTGCTGTGTAGCATATTATGATTTGGGGGCATAAATGTGGGCATATCATAAATTGGGCACTGCTCTTAGGGGTTCCGTATGGAGGACCGGCGGACAGAATACTGGCTGTCAATCTCCGGACAGCGGCATCCCACCCGCCAGAATGCCAGCAGTGGGGCGAGTGCTAAGAGTCCCTTTGCGGGCTTGCCACAGGACCTATTCTCACTCTATGGGTGTAGTGGACACCCACGAGTAGGAATAGCCCTGTTGCGCCGGGTTTCCGTCTGGCAGTAAATTAAATGCATCCCTCTCTAAGGCATAGTATGAATTGGGAGTACTACAGTGTGGCTCATTATGACTTATGGGCACTCCTATATGACCTAACATGAATTAAGAGCACAGATGTGTGGCAAGTTATAAATCTGGGGCACTGCTCTGAGGAATATTAATGTTAATATATAGATATTTTATTAGCGTTAGTGTTTCTTAGAACAAGATTTACTCAGCAAAGACCCCTTACTTAATTGCTGCAAAGCTAACTATGAGAAAAGAATTATGGCCTTCCATTCAAAGACATTTTTTTAATATAGCTCTCCAAGAAAAAGGTTTAGATGCCCTGGGAGTACCCATACGAGTGGTCGAGCTGTCTTACACAGTGGTAGATTGTGGATTTACGCTGTCCTATCTCACTGCACATGAGTCAATAATGCCATTGTTCTATAGTCATATGGCTTAATGTATGGCCAAGACACACTCATTAAATGCTGCAGGGTGGAAAGAAACAGTCACATGACCCAAGGAGCAACCATGACCTCAACTATGAAATTAGTTTTTTCAATGGACTTGTCAGAGGTAAACAGTACTTCAGTTTTAAAGGTACAGTATATACTACATGTCAAGTCAGGTGAAAGGAGACCAGAGTTTAACCTATTCTTGGAAATAACTCAAGGTGGACATATCTAATTCAGATTACGGCCAGACATGTATAGAAGGGACACCAGACAGACAGACAGACAGACAGACAGACAGACACTGATTACTACTTCCATGAAATTACAATGAGATCTTACAGTGTTGAATTGTTTCCTAAACATCGTATTGGAGGACTCCAAGATCTCAATGATGTACAGGTGACTGGGAAGGCGCTTCCATATTCTTCCCTCAGAATTCATCAGGTACTGCAAAACCAAAAGCTTAAACAGGAATTCTGATATCCCGCTGTTCACCTGCAGCACAAGAAGAGAATACAGCAGCTGGTGAGATAACACAGATCTGACAGGGAGTGACAGTTACTGATGCGTGTGAAACATACAGTATGCTAGATCAAATTCTTTGGGCATGGGTCACAATGTCCTAATGATATGCTGCTTTGTGTATGCAAGTGCCAGACTATAGATCATGCAGCTAGGGAGGTTGCCACACACTAGGGGCCTCCACAGAGCTACATTACTCGGGGCCACCTGTATTGTGGCTTCCGACAGCATCTCAGAAAGCCACAACCTTGACAATCAATGGAGACACTGGAGGAGTACTAAGAGGTGATCTGGGGGACACTGGCACTGGGGCGGCTGGAAAGCGTATCATTTTGTAAATTTTATTGGTTGGGGCCCCCACACGTTAGTTGCACTGGGTCCCCCACTAACCTTAACCAGACCCTGTGTGTGTGAGTAAAGCACAGACCAGAGATGATATACTGTAGCAACGTGGTGAACCCATTACAACTTTCAATCTCCATGTTTACAGGTGCAGCACGGGGTAATCCAAATTAGTATAGTTTATTGTGCTCTGCCTTAAAAGAGGTTTCCACTCATGTTAACCAATTAGCTGAGAATCTCATCACCTAGTAGCATAGTGGCCTCAGTTCTATGTATTTCAGATTTGCAGACTATCATAAAATGGCTGGAAGGCTAACAAATTCGGGAAGCTCTCGCAGATTACCAGGAGAACAGGCCAGCCTGCCAATCCACTACCGCTGTGAAGTGAGGGGTCCAAGGTCTCAAGGTCCCAACCCCCTGATGATCAAGGGCACAATCATGGCACCCTGACACAATGATGAGGTGTAAGATGTGTTGAAGCTGGCCTTATGGTAAATACAATGTACAGTAGCAGTGAAAGGCAATATGCGACACTGCAGCTGCTGTGGAACTACACATCCCATCTACACCATGGACTATAGTGCTCACGTACCAAACATTCTCTCACCATAGAAGGAAGGAACATGCATTTCAATACTACCAACATTTTGCATACGGCAAGTGATACATTAGAGAGGTGCCTGGATAGAGTATTGCAACAACAGGGGTGGAACATATCAGTCCCCTCATGCACAACCAATGATAAATCATTTAATAATTTTAATGTGGGAGGGCACCTAATTTAACAATGTTTACTGAGATCTCTGGGAAACCCCAGAAAATGTAACCTGAGAGAAATAAGGCTCAAAAACAGTCCAGGTATCGGGGTAAAAGCCATTGTTTTACTTACGGACGATGTGATGTCAATGTGGAATATTACAGGACAACTCTTTAGATTGCCATCCAGAAAAGGAAGTAGTGTGTCCAGCACTTTATTTTCATCCACTTCAGGTTTAATAAGCCGGATTATTTTAAGAACAGGCTCGTTTCTTGGGAATTTTGATACAAGCTTTTGATAAAGCCTTTTCACGTACAGAGATTTTCCTGAAACAAATTAGACAGTTTTTCACATATTCTCACAGCTTCACTGTGATACAATGGAGTGGTCACTACCTTGCTGATAGTTTTGAGGGGTAATGTGGCTAATTTTTTATAAAGGTGATTTAGGCTGAAATGTTGTTTGAGTTTATTTAAGATTTCTCCAAATATTTACTGAAGTTCCAGTTCCCTAGAGGAGCAATTACTGTGACTTTAGCTAGTAGTCAAAATAAACCATCTTTTTGAAAGAATCAGCAGACCAGGAACTCAAGATGTCTGGCTTATATAATATAAAAAGAATGACAAACATACCCATATGTACAAGAGCTTCAGAAACATATGTAAACTATAGACATATAAGATAAGGCGGAGGTAGCTTGCGTAAGGGGTCTATTCATGAAGCAGTGAAAACAGTGGAGAAGTGAGCCAGTGTAGATGTAGCCCATGGCAAGCATTGAAGTAACATTTCTAATTTGTGTACTATAGAATTATACAGAGCAGCTTATTGGTTGCCATGAGCAACTTCTCCACTGGCTCACTTCTCCTTTTTATCCATTGCTTCATGAATAGACCCTTTAACAAGGTTGCACACAATATCAAGTGTTCTGCCTCAAATGCAATACCTGTATCAGTGGTTCCTAAACTTCCTTGAATCAAGACACCCTAGAGTATCAGGTTTTTTTCATAGCACCCCCAGGATAAAATAAGAGTTATGGTAGACTTACTATGGTTAACTCTTTTTCTTTGAGGTCCATAGAATCCACAGGGATGACATCGGGGTGTAAGTGGTTGGAAAGGACCAGGCACCAAACAGTTAAAGCTATTGAGATCCAAGGAAGCTCCAGTCCCTCCTCCCTTATACACCACCCACAGCCAGGGCTAGCCAGTTCTGTGAACAAGCCCAATGCAGGAGCAGGATAGGAGAGAAGGAAGACTGGCACACACAAGAAACACACTTTCATGCAATAGAGAAGGGAACTGGTGACAAAGAGGAAAAACCCATAGAAGCCAGGGGCAATATTTACTAATATTCGTGATTTGGCCGTTTTGAAGGGTGTTTGAACTCGAATGGTATCGGGTGCATTTTTCTGCAACTTTTTGAATCCTGATACGATCATTCACTAAGCTGCTGAGTTTTGCACAATCGTTTTTTCCGATGTCGATGTGATTCGTAATATCAGGCAGTGTTTTACGGGAGTGATGAGTAAAACACTGCCTGAAAAAACACAAGGAATCCCGGCCGGATCTGTGAGATCCTTGCAGGGCTTCATTGTGTTCCTTAAAAAGTTGATTAAAGTCTTTAAAAATCTGGAAAAAATTGCGTGGGGTCCCCCCTCCTAAGCATAACCAGCCTCGGGCTCTTTGAGCTGGTCCTGCTTGAAAAAATATGGGGTAAAAAATGACAGGGGTCCCCCCATATTTAATCAACCAGCACCGGGCTCTGCGCCTGGTCCTGGTTCCAAAAATACGGGGGACAAAAAGCGTAGGGGTCCCCCGTATTTCTGAAACCAGCACCGGGCTCCACTAGCTGGGGAGATAATGCCACATCCGGGGGACACTTTGATATCGGTCCCTGCGGCCGTGCCATTAAAACCCCAACTAGTCACCCCTGGCCGGGGTACCCTGGAGGAGTGGGGACCCATTCAATCAAGGGGTCCCCCCCCCCTCCAGCCACCCAAGGGCCAGGGGTGAAACCCGAGGCTGTCCCCCCCCATCCAAGGGCGGCGCATGGGGGGCTGATAGCCAAGTGTGAATTTGTGAATATTGTTTTTAGTAGCAGTACTACAAGTCCCAGCAAGCCTCCCCCGCAAGCTGGTACTTGGAGAACCACAAGTACCAGCATGCGGTGGAAAACCGGGCCCGCTGGTACCTGTAGTACTACTAAAAAAATACCCCAATAAAAACAGGACACACACACCGTGACAGTACAACTTTATTACATACATGCACACCAACATACACACATACTTACCTATGTTCCCACGAGGCTCGGTCCTCTTCTCCATGTAGAATCCTAGGGGTACCTGTTGAAAAAAATTATACTCACATAATCCAGTGAAGAATCCGGCCTTTGAATAATCCACGTACTTGGCAAAAAAAAAAAAAAACGCAAACCCGACCACGCACTGAAAGGGGTCCCATGTTTACACATGGGACCCCTTTCCCCGACTGCCAGGACCCCCCCTGACTCCTGTCAAAGAGGGTCCCTTCAGCCAATCAGGGAGCGCCACGTCGTGGCACCCTCCTGATTGGCTGTGTGCTCCTGTAGTGTCTGTCAGGCAGCACACGGCAGTGATACAATGTAGCGCCTATGCGCTCCATTGTAGCCAATGGTGGGAACTTTGCGGTTAGCGGTGAGGTTACTTTCGGTCAACCGCTGACGCCTGGAATCCTGTATGTTCTTTCAGCGGGACTGCAGCAGGAGTGGGAGGTTAGATTTAGGCATTAGAAGGGGGGGGGGGTTAGGGTGCAGGGACCAGAAGGGTAATGTTAGGTACCGGGCAGAGGGGGTTAGGGTTAGCTACTTACAAGGGGAGGTTAGGGTTAGGCACCATCAGGGAGGGTTAGGGTTAGACACCCACAAGTGAGGTTTAGGGCTAGGGTGGGGGCAGGGGAGGGTTAGGATACTTTCTGGTGGGTTGTTGTGATTCTGAACGCCGGCATCCCGTCCATCGGCAAAGGGAGGTCAGCCTGCATGTAAGCCTGTGAAATAGACTGTCTAGATGGCTTTGCATGACTGTCAGCAGGCAAGCCCTTCTTGTGGAACCCATAGAGGAAAAAAAGGGAATCTATTTCCGGATGTAACTAGTACGATCCACATAAATCCGAAGACAACAGACAACATCCAAGGTGGCTTCCCCTGACGAAAGGTATGGGGATTGGAAGGCTGGAACCACAATTTCTGCGTTAAGATGGAATCTGAATACCACCTTAAGGGAGGTAGCCAGTCCAAGTACAGAGAACAGCCCTGTCCGGATGAAAGATCAGAAAGGGAGAGCGACAGGAGAGAGCCCCTTAATCCAATACCCTCTGGGCACAAGCAATCGCCAGAAAGAAAAGCGTTTTTGCAGTCAGCCACTTGAGGTCCACTGAATGCAAAGGTTAAACAGGGACACCTGTAGAACCAAGGGCAAATCCGACGGAGCCACTGGAGAGACAAAGTAAGGTTGAATGCGAAGAACTCTCTGAAGGAAAGTTCAAACATCAGGTAGGGGTGCAATTATTTGCTGGAACCAGACTGACAAGAGCAGAGACATACACTTTTTTTTTTTTAATAATACTTTATTGGACATCTGCCTAATACATATATCATAACATGTAACAACGGATCACAATAACACAGAGGCCACATAGCAGCCCAAACATTCAACATGGCATAGAAGGAAATAAACAGGAAATAAATGGTTCCGATTTAGGTATGGACTATAAACATCTCTCAACAATTTTTTATTTTCTAAAAAGGAGGTCGACCCAGGGTAAGTACTTCAAGAGTATACCACGTGGTGTGGGATATAGCTTGTCTAAGAGGGGCCTTAATGACGTTGTCTAGCATCTGTATCTAAGGGAGCCAAATTCCAAAGAATTTTTCTATTTTACTTTCTTTGTCAAATAGCATTTCCAGCCATTCCATATGAAATAAGTTTGATAGTCTTGGTAGTAATAAAGCCAAAGAATCAGTAGCTATCCATTGTGACAGGATAGTTTTTTTTACCAGCCGCCGCTATTTTAGTTAGCAGCATGCGCTGGCCAAGTGACAGCTTGGGGGTATGAGATGTGCAATATATGTCCCAGATAGCCCACTCCGGGGAGACCACCATGGTAATACGTAGTTTTTCCTTAATAAAGGTTTGTATTAGGCTCCAGAATTTACTGACTTCTGGACAGCTCCATAAGCAGTGGTAAATATCTGCATCAGGTATGCCGCACTTGAAGCATTTGGAATCAGAAGCTGTACCCATTTGGAATCGTAATTTCGGTGTAATGTAGGAGCGGTGTAGGATTTGATAATTCATCTCTGCGTATGACGCTGATATGAGGGTTTTATTGATTCTATTAAATGCAGTAAGCATGGCAGAGGTAGTGATATTCGGGAAATCTGGCAATCATTTAGTCAGTCCTGACTGGGTGGACTCCCAATCAATGTTTTTTTTGAGAAATGCGTAAAGGAATGCTGTGGAGTGGTATATTCTAGGCGTTGATTGTAGAATGGTATCTATACTATTGGACCTATCTTTCGCAGTCATTGTGGTCAGAGATTTGTTGAGGCAACTATGGATTTGAAAATATACAAATAGTGGAATTGTAATTTGTGGAAATCTCTCACAAAGACTTGCATACGTGTGTATCTGGTAAGCGTCTCGGCATAGTAACTGATATGACAATCTGATTCCCTGGACTGATGGGGCTGCCAACGTGTTTTGCACAGTGGTCCCTCGGAAATCTGGGTTATGGGCTAGGGGGAGGAAAGTCGTGTTGTAGCTAGAAATACCCATCCTAGAACGTGCCTGTCTCCATGCCGTGCAGGTAGAAGTTAGTAGGATGTTGTTTTTAATCTGGGGAGAAAAACAAGACGGACGTCTATGTAGTAAGCTAGCAAGTGAAGTCTCGGGACAGAAGGCCTGCTCTAAGCCGGTATTAGCGAAGGTCTCCGTCTCATGTAGCCAATCAACAGCGTAGCGATAATTTGCTGCTAGCATGTAACTTCTAAGGCAAGGTAAATTGACACCTCCTAATGTTTGCGATTGGCACAACTTAAATAATGAGATTCTGGGGTTTTTGTGTGCCCAAATGAATTCACTAAAGGCACTATTTAGAGTTTTCAAGTCAATGTCAGATAGTAGTAAGGGTAACATATGAATAGGGTATAATAGTCTCGGGAAGGTGATCATTTTGATCAGTTGGCATCTGCCCAGGTAGGAGAGGGGTAGATGTTTCCATGCCTGGAAGTCAGCTAAGGTACGTGTGATGACTCGCGGGAAGTTACATCTATATAAATCGGCTGGGTCAATGGGTATTTGGAGTCCTAGATATGCGATTGTCTGGTTTGCCCAACGAAAGGGGAATGGACTATTCCAATTGTGCGTCGCACGAGGGTGCAGGGCCAAAGCCTCAGTTTTCGATTCGTTGACTTTGAACCCAGAGATTGACTCAAAGATTGTCAGTAGGGACCGTAAGCTGGGAAACACAGTTTGAGGGTTTGAGAAGTATAGTAATAAATCGTCAGCATAGGCCGTGACTTTAAGGTCATGATTACCGACTTTAATCCCATACCAGGTGGAATTTAAGTGACAATGTCTGATGAGCGGGTCTAAAGCAAGGTCAAAAAGGAGTGGGGAGAGTGGGCATCCCTGTCGCGTGCCTCTGTATAGCGTGAAAGTGTTGGTGTTCATTCCATTCACCGTGAGGAATGCAGCCGGGGAAGTATATATGGTGCGGAAGAACCTGACAAAACCGGCTCCAAATCTCTGCCAGTGAAGCGCTCTCAGCAGATGAGACCATGACACTCGGTCGAATGCTTTATCAGCATCGCAGCTCACCAGCAAAGATGACCCTCCCGGTGACTGGGCCGATACAGTCAGTGCAGCTATCAATTGTCTAATGTTATGCACTGATGTTCTCCCCTTTACGAAGCCAGTTTGGGATGGATGTAATATCGTGGGCAGCACTACCTGTAACCTGTTCGCCATAAGAGCAGTCAGGATTTTAAAATCTTGATTTAGGAGGGAGATCGGGCGATACGATTGGACTAGGGTGGGGTCTTTTCCAGGTTTCGGCAGTACTATTACACGGGCCTGATTAAAGGTTGGAGGGGCAGCATTCCCAGATAAAATAGAGTTAAATAGGGTCAGGAGGTGGGGCGTGACATGGGGCAGCAACAATTTATAGTACTCTGCACTTAATCCATCCGGGCCTGGGGATTTACCATTAGCTAACTGCTTCATCACCGTCGATAGTTCTAGTTCAGTGACTGGTTCCATAAGGGAATCCCGGTCATCCTCTGTCAGTGTAGGGGACCCGGCCGAGCGAAGGAAGGCCATGCCTCCAACGGGGTCATCTGGTGGGGCTGTGTACAACTCTTTGTAATAAGTTAGGAAGGAATCAGCGATAACCGTCAGGTCCGAGGATAGGTGAGGGCCGGTAAGAAGGGACAAAATGTGCGGGGTAGGACGTTGGCTACAAACCACATTTGCTAGGAGTTTTCCCGCTTTATTACCCCATTTAAAATATCTATGTTTTTGAAAATCCAAGGCATATTGGGCCCTTTCTGTGCAAAGAGTGTTATAGAGGTGTTTCGTGTCTGTGTAGATTCTGTGGTTATCGTCGGTCGGAGAGGACAGCAATTTCGCATATGAGTTAGTAAGTGCTAGGCCCAGATCACGAAACCGTTGATTGAGGTTTTTACGCTTATTCGCAACATATGCAATGATGTAACCCCGCACCACCGGCTTAGAGGCAGACCAGAAAAGATTTATATCATCCACATGTTGAGTATTGTCATTAGCATAGTGTATGAAGATGGTCTCTAAGTAGGTCTTAAACTCAGGGGACGTGTACAAGTAGGAAGGAAACCTCCAGTTAAAGGTTGTTTTAGGAGAGCTTAACTCAAGGGTGAACCACGTAGGGGCGTGATCAGAGATGGCTATATTTTCTACCTTGGAGTCGCTCACCCGAGAGAGCAGCGCAACAGGGAGCAACCAAATAATCCATCCTAGTGGATGTGGCGTGTGGATGTGAATAGAATGTGTATTCGCGACCGACAGGGTGCTGGTGTCGCCAGGGGTCTACCAAATTGAGTGAGGATGATAGAAACTGCAATGATGCTGGTACGGAATAGTTCCGTCCACTAGATACATCCGATCGGTCCAGGGTCGGATGAAGTGTGGAATTAAAATCACCCCCTATTATCAATCTACCCTCCGCCCATTCCTGAAGTCGGACGTAAACATCCGAAAAAAAAGCATTGTGTTCCGAATTTGGTGCATAGAAGGTCACTAAAGTGTAGAGCTCCCCTTCTAGTTGCAATTTTATGAACAAGAACCGACCCTCATCGTCTGCATGAGTATCCAATATGGAATATCTGAGAGACTTATGAAATATAATTACTACACCCAGTTTCTTAGAGGTAAATGAGGCCGACTTGTAATCGCGAAACCAACTGTCCCGCAGTACATTAGGGTCTCCCGATTTCCAGTGAGTCTTCTGTAACATCGCTATATCTGGCCGTAGGCGTTTGAGATGTTGCAATATCTTTCTACGTTTAATCGGAGTATTCAAGCCTTCTACGTTCCAAGTGAGGAACTTTAAGTTTGTCTTAATCTCTGAAGAATTAGCCATGTTAAACTGAAATCAACCAATTCCCGTCCTATCGGACACGTGAAACAGTAAGGAGATAATCTGTGTGGCTCCCCCTATCCCAGCGAGTAGGGAGACCAAGCTATCGATAAAAACAGTAAACTTATACCATGTGATCAGCAATAGATGTCGTCGTAAACAATTTGTTGCAGCATATCACTTTTCAAAAAAATAATTTCAAACCCAAAACAGTGGTCTAGGTGACACACTGTAAACTAGTAACGTAACTCCAGTTAGACTGAGGAAGAGGGGAAAAAAAGGGGAGAGAGGTAGGAATAAGAAGGGTAGAAGAGGGAAAAAAAAGAAGGGTTGAAAGACCCAATAACAGCCAGTGTCAAAAATATGCAGTGCAGTGACAATCATGGCATTAAAGTAACTTGCAATCAACCATACATTGCCAAACATGGTATCAATGAGGAAGATGATATATACGCCGAGTTCATAAAAAGTCTCAATGTTAGTCCCTGTCTCTGGAGGCAGGTGAGAACGTACACCGCAGTGATTCTGCGAAAGTATTAGCCGCTGAAGACGTGTCGAACAGGTACGTTTTCCCGTTACGTTGAGCGCGGAGCTTTGCTGGATAGAGCAGGGCAAAACGTATTCCTTCCTCAAACAAGATCTTGCAGGCTGGGGAGAATTCCCTTCTCCTCATGGCCACATTGTACGAAAAGTCTTGGAACAGAAGTAGTTTATCGCCGTGATAGGCGAGGCCCTGTGCTTTGCGGTATGCCTCCATCACCTTTACTTTATCCGTATAATTAAGGAATTTAAATATGACTGGTCTGGGCCTGCGGCGATCTGCTTGAAAGTCAGGACCAATACGATGCGCTCTTTCAATCATTATGGATTCGCCATCCACTATACAGCTTAGCTCAGTCGGTAACCAGGTGGAGACCAGGGACAGCAACTCCCTGGGTTTGACAGATTCCGGTAAGCCACTCACACGGAGATTATTTCGACGATTACGATTTTCTAAGTCCTCAACCTTCTCCTGCATCGCAGAAATGGCGGACGCTTGAGAGTCGACGACGGAGCGGTCAGCAGTTAGATCGTCTTCCAGGTTCGAGACTCGTTGTTCAGCCTCATCTAGCCGTGAGCCATGTTCCTTTAGCTGTGTCATGGTGGAGTCAATGGCATCCTTTAGTCCAGCAAGTTTCTTGTCTAACAGTGGTGAGAGTATATCAGAGATTTCCTGCGCTCTGGCCACTGCGTCCATAGTGTATCTAGAAGGATCAGACACACCGTCCAAGACATTAGCGTTAGGCGAGGAGGGTGGAGAGCCAGCATGAGCTGAGGCCGAAGCCCTGGTATCTTTGGTTTTTGCTGGAGCGGAGCCGCGACCACCCCTTTGGGGCTTCGCCACATATTTATCCATGATAACGAAAAAGAAATGGTACGTCACAGTAAGGAAGTAGGTGATAACAGTTATCCTGCCCAGCAGGGAGAAGTGGTTCAGTTGAGTTATGAGTACGTAGCCACGGTAGATGGTACAGGGAATCGTCACAAAGAGCCAGCTCTCAGCCAAGCCTGTAAGACACGTGGGGATCTGCGGCCTCTTGTGCAAAATTCAGAGTAACGGACTAAGTTGGTAAATTGAGGAGAGTGTCAGAATGGGTCGGCAGCATCTGCTCTGTTCCCCTTTGTCGGCAATGTGCTGCTACAGTGTAAAGGTATCTTGCCTCCCCTCCTGTCGTCCAGGCGACCGATATTGGACTCTACCCGACACAGTGGGTTAATTTGGGAGAGCCACAGCGCTTATAGAATGGTCTGTGACCTGATGGCAGTATTAGGGCAGACTTCAGGGATCAGGATAGCGAGGGACTCGCAGTCGTGGGGCCAGCGGTATATTGCATCAGGTCTCTTGCGGCCTCAGTCAGCGGGAGCCCAGGTAGGGACAGAGATTCAGGCAGAGACAGCAGATGCAGCAGGGGGGCCTGCAAGGCACACTCACCCGTCCTGTAGCCGCTTCTCCTCCGCTGCCTGGTTTCCGGTCCGTCTCCCGGCAACGCGCCGTCACCGCGATCCGATGTACGGGGAAGCAGGGAGCCGCCTATAGTCTCCGGCGCCGTCCGTCCCAGGCAACGAGCAAGGCAGGGGAGGAAGAGAGCAGGGTGCCCGGCCACTTCCAATATGGCGGCCGCGGGCAGCAGACGCCACAGCTGGCGCTCGAGTTCCGTGGAAGGAGGCGGTGGGGAGCCGGTCTCCTCTTTCCCCGGTGCACTTTGAGGGTCCAGGGCGCAGTGTACACCCCACTAAACTGCTTAGGAATAGCAGGGGGACGAAGAGCTCTAGTTAAAACGCGGCCTTCACTAGGTCCGCCCACCGGACAGAGACATACACTTTAAGGGAGAAGAGCCAAGCATTCTGGGACAAGCTGAAAGCTTTAACTGTTTGGTGCCTGACTCTCATTCACCAGTTTCAACCCCGATGGTCCCTATGGAACCTACGAACCCTGATGAAGAAAATAAGATTTAGATGCTGCCAGAGTAGCCACTATCTTGTCCAAGTCTTTGTCAAACAGAATGTCCCCAGCAAAGAGCAGGGATTCAAGTGCTTTTTGGATTCCGTATCCACCTTCCATGAGCGCAGCCAGTGGATCCTGCGGGCGATCACAGAGGTATCAGATGCCTTGGAAGCAAGGAGGCCAGTATTCAGTGCAGTGTCGCCTAGATAAGATGCTGTGTCCTTGATATGGGAGATGTGAGACAGCTGTTCCCTGGTAACGTGAGAGGGAAGACTATCTTCTAGGGCCTCTGGCCAGCTTTCAATAGGCTGAGGCCATAGCCGGTCGTGTAATAGCCCCTGTAAGAGAATGTCAGATTTGAAGCAAGTTTAAATTTTAGCTTCCTTCAGGGAATACGCAGACGGTATAGGCAGGTAGAGCTTTTAACCAGGCGTGCTACGTGAGAATCCACCATAGGGGGAACCTCCCGCAAGGCACATTCTCCAGATGGGATAAGGTAAAAAGAAATTAGTCCTTTTGGTATTTGATGCTTCTTACTAGGGGTACTCCATGCTTCACACATGAGTTCAGTGAGCTGATCTGATTGCGGGAATTCACATTTAACAACCTTCTGGAGTTTGAATACCAGGGTTTTTGGTTTAGTAGCTGGCTCCTCTTCTATTTCAAGAATGGATTGGACTGCCTGCACTAGCGCGGGCACATCAAATGTAGAATGGCGCTCCTCCTCACCTGAGGAGGACTCAGGGAGAGAGACGTTTGCCTCATCTGCCTCACCAGATGACATCACAATCCGAAAGCTGTGTAGACTGTGAGGGTGGCACAATACGCCTATGTGCTTTAGCAGTTATAAGTCTGTCACCCTGTAACATTTGCTGAAATGCAGCAGAGGTTTCGGCCAGATTCTGTACTGAGTGGGATAAAACATCCACCCAGGGAGGATGCATAGCAGAGACCGGTGAAACAGGTTGAACTGCTGAGGAATTCCCATAGTGGGAGGCAGAGCAGGGGCTGATAAATGGTCCACTATCTGCGTCAAAACTGGTGAAAATGATGACACCCAGGGTGGTTCCTGGAAAGGGGCTGATGAGGCAGGTTGGTGAGGTGGAATATAGCAACTTGCACAAAGACCATCCTGTACAGGGTCCTGAGGGGATTATATCGCTGAATAGGACATGCAGGCGACCATATGAGGATCAGTAGCCACTTACCTTTGCCCTTAGAAGACAAAGTAACAGCAATATAACAGCACACAATAAGTGTTTAGCTAATAATGCAATGTGACACCCTTCCACCATGTGTGTAAAATTGAAGTACTGTGAACCCCTAGAGTTAGAAGAACAGAAGGGATAGGTATAACGGACAGAGGAAAATCAGACAGCAAAGCTGCCACAAGTCACATACAATGCATAGGAAACATAAGAATTTACTCACCGGTAATTCTATTTCTCGTAGTCCGTAGTGGATGCTGGGAACTCCGTAAGGACCATGGGGAAATAGACAGGCTCCGCCACACCAATCACACCGTACAACTTGTGATAACCTTACCTCACTCAACGGATGGCTCATAACAATAACCCTTATTTAAGCAATAACTATATACACGTATTGCAGAAAGTCCGCACTTGGGACGGGCGCCCAGCATCCACTACGGACTACGAGAAATAGAATTACCGGTGAGTAAATTCTTATTTTCTCTGACGTCCTACTGGATGCTGGGAACTCCGTAAGGACCATGGGGATTATACCAAAGCTCCCAAACGGGCGGGAGAGTGCGGATGACTCTGCAGCACCGAATGAGCAAACTCAAGGTCCTCCTTAGCCAGGGTATCAAACTTGTAGAACTTTGCAAAGGTGTTTGAACCCGACCAAGTAGCCGCTCGGCAAAGCTGTAAAGCCGAGACCCCTCGGGCAGCCGCCCAAGAAGAGCCCACCTTCCTTGTGGAATGGGCTTTTACCGATTTTGGATGCGGCAATCCAGCCGCAGAATGAGCCAGCTGAATCGTGCTACAGATCCAGCGAGCAATAGTTTGCTTTGAAGCAGGAGCACCCAGCTTGTTGGGTGCATGCAGGATAAAAAGCGAGTCAGTCTTCCTGACTCCAGCCGTTCTGGAAACATATATTTTCAAAACCCTGACTACGTCCAGCAACTTGGAGTCCTCCAAGTCCCGAGTAGCCGCAGGCACCACAATAGGTTGGTTCAAATGAAACGATGATACCACCTTTGGGAGAAAATGGGGACGAGTCCTCAATTCTGCCCTGTCCATATGGAAGATCAGATATGGGCCCTCATTCCGAGTTGTTCGCTCGGTATTTTTCATCGCATCGCAATGAAAATCCGCTTAGTACGCATGCGCAATGTTCGCACTGCGACTGCGCCAAGTAACTTTGCTATGTAGAAAGTAATTTTACTCACGGCTTTTTCATCGCTCCGGCGATCGTAATGTGATTGACAGGAAATGGGTGTTACTGGGCGGAAACACGGCGTTTCAGGGGCGTGTGGCTGAAAACGCTACCGTTTCCGGAAAAAACGCAGGAGTGGCCGGAGAAACGGTGGGAGTGCCTGGGCGAACGCTGGGTGTGTTTGTGACGTCAACCAGGAACGACAAGCACTGAACTGATCGCACAGGCAGAGTAAGTCTGAAGCTACTCTGAAACTGCTAAGTAGTTAGTAATCGCAATATTGCGAATACATCGGTCGCAATTTTAAGAAGCTAAGATTCACTCCCAGTAGGCGGCGGCTTAGCGTGTGTAACTCTGCTAAATTCGCCTTGCGACCGATCAACTCGGAATGAGGGCCATGGGCTTTTACATGACAAAGCCGCCAATTCCGACACACGCCTAGCCGATGCTAAGGCCAACAGCATGACCACTTTCCACGTGAGATACTTTAGTTCCACGGTCTTAAGTGGCTCAAACCAGTGGGATTTCAGGAAATCCAACACAACGTTAAGATCCCAGGGTGCCACTGGTGGCACAAAAGGGGGCTGAATATGCAGCACTCCCTTAACAAAAGTCTGAACCTCAAGCAGTGAAGCCAGTTCTTTTTGAAAGAAAATGGATAGGGACGAAATCTGGACCTTTATGGACCCCAATTTTAGGCCCATAGTCACCCCTGACTGTAGGAAGTGCAGGAATTGACCCAGCTGGAATTCCTCTGTAGGGGCTGTCCGGTTCCGGCATGAAAGATAGATAGTGTCTAGTTAGACAGTCAATAGATAGACACCATATGTTAGAAGGACATTAGGTCGACAGGGTCAAAAGGTCGACATGGAAAAGGTCGACAAGTCAAAAGGTCGACAGGTCAATAGGTCGACAGGGTCAAAAGGTCGACATGAAAATGGCCGACATGAAAAAGGTAGACACCATGTTTTTTGCATTTTTGTGGTTTGTGTGGATAGTTTTGTCATCTGGGACCCCCAATTGTAGAAAGGCATACCCTCGCGGGGCTCGCTTCGCTCACCACCCTTCGGGCACGGTGGCTTGCGGCGCTCGCCACAAGGTTTATAACCAACTCTATGCCGACATGGATAGAGAAAGTATGAAATAATCCAAAAACATGTTACATAAAAAAAAAACCTTTGTCTATCTTTTTTATGTCGACCATTTTTATGTTGACATTTTGACCATGTCGACCTTTTGACCTGTCGACCTTTTCCATGTCGACCTTTTGACCCTGTCGACCTAATGTCTGTCTAATATATGGTGTCTATCTATTGACTGTCTAACTAGACACTGTCTATCTATCAAACGGATAGGGGCCCGTCCTGGCCTCACACCAAGCAACATATTTTCGCCATATACGGTGATAATGCTTTGCTGTCACGTCATTCCTAGCCTTTATCAGCGTAGGAATAACTTCATCCGGAATGCCTTTTTCCGCTAGGATCCGGCGTTCAACCGCCATGCCGTCAAACGCAGCCGCGGTAAGTCTTGGAACAGACAGGGCCCTTGTTGCAGCAGGTCTTGTCTGAGAGGCAGAGGCCATGGGTCCTCTGTGCGCATTTCTTGCAGTTCCGGGTACCAAGTCCTTCTTGGCCAATCCGGAACAATGAGTATTGTTCTTATTCCTCTCTTTATTACTATTCTCAGTACCTTGGGTATGAGAGGAAGAGGAGGAAACACATATACCGACTGGTACACCCACGGTGTCACTAGGGCGTCCACAGCTATCGCCTGAGGGTCCCGTGACCTGGCGCAATATCTTTTTAGCTTTTTGTTGAGGCGGGACGCCATCATGTCCACCTGTGGCAGTTCCCATCGCATTGCAATCTGTGTGAAGACTTCTTGATGAAGTCCCCACTCTCCCGGGTGGAGGTCGTGTCTGCTGAGGAAGTCTGCTTCCCAGTTGTCCACTCCCGGAATGAACACTGCTGACAGTGCTTGCACGTGATTCTCCGCCCAACGAAGAATCTTTGTGGCTTCCGCCATTGCCATCCTGATTCTTGTGCCGCCCTGGCGGTTTACATGGGCGACCGCCGTGATGTTGTCTGACTGAATTAGCACTGGCCGGTTTCGAAGCAGGGGCTCTGCTTGACTCAGGGCGTTGTAAATGGCCCTTAGTTCCAATATATTTATGTGTAGAGAAGTCTCCAGACTTGACCACAGCCCTTGGAAGTTTCTTCCCTGAGTGACTGCCCCCCATCCTCGGAGGCTTGCATCCATGGTCACCAGGACCCAGTCCTGTATGCCGAACCTGCGGCCCTCGAGAAGGTGAGCACTCTGCAGCCACCACAGAAGAGACACCCTGGCCCTTGGGGACAGGGTGATCAGCCGATGCATCTGGAGATGCGATCCGGACCACTTGTCCAACAGATCCCACTGAAAGATCCTTGCATGGAACCTGCCGAAGGGAATGGCTTCATATGAAGCCACCATCTTTCCCAGGACTCGCGTGCAGTGATGCACCGATACCTGTTTTGGTTTCAGGAGGTCCCTGACCAGAGATGCTAATTCCTGGGCCTTCTCCACCGGGAGAAACACCTTCTTCTGTTCTGTGTCCAGAATCATGCCCAGGAAAAGCAGACGCGTCGTAGGAATCAGCTGCGACTTTAGAACATTCAGAATCCAGCCGTGCTGTTGCAACACTTCCTGAGAGAGTGCTACGCTGATCAACAACTGCTCTCTGGACCTCGCCTTTATGAGGAGATCGTCCAAGTACGGGATAACTATAACTCCCTTCTTCCGAAGGAGGATCATCATTTCGGCCATTACCTTGGTATATATCCTCGGTGCCGTGGACAGGCCAAACGGCAACGTCTGGATCTGGTAATGACAGTCCTGTACCACAAACCTGAGGTACTCCTGGTGAAGTGGGTAAATGGGGACATGCAAGTAAGCATCTTTGATGTCCAGCGACACCATAAAATCCCCCTCTTCCAGGCTTGCAATAACCGCTCTGAGCGATTCCATTTTGAACTTGAATTTCTTTATATAAGTGTTCAAGGATTTTAAATTCAGAATGGGTCTCACCGAACCGTCCGGTTTCAGTACCACAAACATTGTGGAATAGTAACCCCTTCCCTGTTGAAGGAGGGGGACCCTGATAATCACTTGCTGGAGGTACAGCTTGTGAATTTCCGCCATTACTACCTCCCTTTCCATGGGAGAAGCTGGCAAGGCTGATTTGAGGTAACGGCGGGGGGGAGTCGCTTCGAATTCCAGCTTGTATCCCTGAGATACAATTTGTACAGCCCAGAGATCCACCTGTGAGCGAACCCACTGGTTGCTGAAGTTTCGGAGCCGCGCCCCCACCGCACCTGGCATCCGCCTGTGGAGCCCCAACGTCATGCGGTGGACTTAGTGGAAGCAGGGGAGGACTTTTGTTCCTGGGAACTGGCTGCATGGTGCAGCTTCTTACCTCTACCCCTGCCTCTGGCAAGAAAGGATGCGCCCCTGACCCTCTTGCCTTTCTGAGAACGAAAGGACTGCATTTGATAATACGGTGCTTTCTTAGGCTGTGAGGAAACCTGAGGCAAGAAAGTCGACTTTCCAGCTGTCGCTGTGGACACGAGGTCCGATAGACCGTCCCCAAACAATTCCTCACCCTTATAAGGCAAAACCTCCATGTGTTTTTTAGAATCAGCATCTCCTGTCCATTGCCGAGTCCATAAGACCCTCCTGGCAGAAATGGACATAGCATTAATTCTAGAGCCCAGCAGGCAAATGTCCCTCTGAGCATCCCGCATATATGAGACGACGTCTTTTATATGGCCCAGGGTTAGCAAAACAGTATCCCTGTCGAGGGAATATATGTCGTCTGACAGAGTATCTGTCCATGCTGCTACAGCACTACACATCCAGGCTGAAGCAATAGCAGGTCTCAGTAGAGTACCAGAGTGTGTATACACTGACTTCAGGATAGCTTCCTGCTTTCTATCCGCAGTCTCCTTTAGGGCGGCCGTATCGTGAGACGGCAGGGCCACCTTTTTAGATAAGAGTGTCAGCACCTTGTCCACCCTAGGGGATGTTTCCCAACGTAACCTGTCCGTTGGCGGGAAAGGGTACGTCATCAGTAACCTCTTAGAAATCACTAGTTTCTTATCAGGGGAACTCCACGCTTCTTCACATAATTCATTTAATTCATCAGATGGGGGAAAAGTCACTGGCTGCTTTTTCTCCCCAAACATATAAACCCTCTTGGTATTAACAGGGTTAATCTCAGAAATGTGTAATACATCTTTCATTGCAATAATCATGTATCGGATGGCCTTGGTCATTTTAGACTGTAAATGTGCCTCATCATCGTCGACACTTGAGTCTCTGTGTCGACATCTGTGTCAACCGAGATAGAGGGCGTTTATGAGCCCCTGACGGTTTTTGAATCGCCTGGGCAGGCGCGGGCTGAGACCCCGGCTGTCCCAAGGCTGCAGCGTCATCAATTTTTTTATGTAAGGAGCTTACATTGTCGTTTAAGACCTTCCACATATCCATCCAATCAGGTGTCGGCCCCGACGGGGGCGACCCCACACTTATCTGCCCTTGCTCCGCCTCCACGTAACCCTCCTCATCAAACATGTCGACACAGCCGTACCGACACACCGCACACACACAGGGAATGCTCAGACTGAGGACAGGACCCCACAAAGTCCTTTGGGGAGACAGAGAGAGAGTATGCCAGCACACACCACAGCGCTATATAACACAGGGATTTTCACTTATAATAAGTGATTACCCAATAGCTGCCTTATATGTTTTATTTGCGCCTAAATTTATGTGCCCCCCCTCTCTTTTTTACCCTTCTTGTACCTGGATACTGCAGGGGAGAGCCTGGGGAGCTGCTTCCAGCGGAGCTGTGAAGAGAAAATGGCGCTGGTGTGCTGAGGAAGAAGGCCCCGTCCCCTCAGTGGCGGGCTTCTGTCCCGCTTTCTGTGTAAAAAAATGGCGGGGGTTTTTACATATATACAGTGCCAGACTGTATATATGTATTTTTATTGCCAAAAGGTACTTCAATTGCTGCCCAGGGCGCCCCCCAGCGCCCTGCACCCTACAGTGACCGGAGTGTGTAAGTGTGCTAGGAGCAATGGCGCACAGCTGCGGTGCTCTGCGCTACCTTAAATGAAGACAGGAGTCTTCTGCCGCCGATTTCGTCGTCTTCCAGCTTCTGTTCTTCTGGCTCTGCGAGGGGGACGGCGGCGCGGCTCCGGGAACGGACGATCGAGGACAGGTGCCTGTGTTCGAACCCTCTGGAGCTAATGGTGTCCAGTAGCCTAAGAAGCACAAGCTAGCTGCAAGCAGGTAGGTTTGCTTCTCTCCCCTTTTTCATACGTAGCAGTGAGTCTGTTGCCAGCAGAAGCTCACTGAAAATAAAAAACCTAATAAATACTTTTACTAGTAAGCTCAGGAGAGCCCACTAGGAGCACCCAGCTCTGGCCGGGCACAGATTCTAACTAAGGTCTGGAGGAGGGGCATAGAGGGAGGAGCCAGTGCACACCAGATAGAACCTAATCTTTTCTTTAGAGTGCCCAGTCTCCTGCGGAGCCCGTCTATTTCCCCATGGTCCTTACGGAGTTCCCAGCATCCACTAGGACGTCAGAGAAATGTACAGTTGCAATGGGCACTGAAATCAACTACTCAGACCGCAGTGGATGGTAGGATTTAGTGCAGTATAACCTGGCCCTTGGGAGAGGTATACAGGGAGACTAGACACAGCGTTCCCAGAGACCTGCAGCTCCAGCACTGTTAATAAAATGACTGCTGAGCATCTGAGTGGGAGGAGGGAGAATGAGGAGCAGCTCAGAGGCGGGAAGCAGCAGTGGAATGGTGCTCTGATTTTGGGGAGGGACCGCCGGGGGAGAGCTGACCTCCCCTTGCCGACATTAACCTCCGGGGCTACTGGCTTCTACAAAGTACCCCAGCGCCAGTATTTTTATGCCCTGGTGGACTAGTGGGGTAGTGGACGGGCAGGGGAACATATCAGCGGAAAGACTGCAATTAAAGACCTGTCCCCCCATTCTCCAACTGTAGTCTATGGGTCCCCAGGTAGCGTGCTAGCTGGACTCCGTGGCGCACTCCGTAATCACCAGTCGAATCACTGGTGTTGCCGCGCTGGCAGGAGGTCGGAGGACTGCCCTAGCTGCTGCTCTAAGTTAGTAAAAAATAAAATAAATCATAAAATAAAAAAGCCTGGGGATGCTGTTAAATGGTGCATCGCACTCCTGCCAGCAGCAAAGCCAAACTGGCTAGACCTGGCTGGGAACGGAATATAACAGAGGAGGGACCAAAGCATCCTGGGATATTAAAAGCTTCAACTGTTTGGTGCCCAGTCCTCTCCAACCACCTACACCCCAATGTAATCCTTGTGGATGCCTATGGACCGTGAAGATGAAAAAGTTTTTATTGATAAATTTAGAAATAAATATTAAATTAAGTAAACTGTACCTACCTATCATCCTAAGGGTCAGTTATGTGATGGTGTACAGGGTTGCACTTCTGTTTGTCCACATGTTTTATGACTGGCAGATACCAGCACTGATTTTGCCTCCCATTTTTACCAGAAATAATTTGATTTGGTCCAGGACCAGCAACTTGAGGCACGCCTGTAAGAGCCTCGCAGCACCTTAGGGTGTCTAGGTACACAGTTTGGGAACCACTGGCCTATATATTTGTGGGAGAATGATGTAGGCTTGTTGGCTATTCATTTTTGAACATTTTGTTTTTTTGAGTATGCAACATTGAAATGATTATACTAAGCTCAAGAAAAATGCTACTTACCAACTCCCGCTCGTTTGGATGACACAATTCCAGCACTCATTCCATTTTTAAATACATGGGCTGCCGAAACCACTGCAGATCTGACAGCAAAATGTGTTTGCAAATAACGCTGAATGTCCTCCATAGGTTTCTGAGGAACCAAGTGGACTCTGTATTGGCTAAAGACAGAGGGGATGTAGCAATGCTCTCGGTCGGAGTTGCATATGATCACAAGATAGTACTCTTCTGGACACAAGGTCTGTAACTGCTGGAACAGCTGCTCTGATTTGTATCCTGTATCATAGCTTAGTTTGTCTGCATAAATTAAGCTATAAATCTTCTTCCCATTGTAACCTGGTGTAAGACACCTTCTGAAAAACAAAGCCACCTCTTCAAACGTAGTCTGAGGAGAGCACAGCAGCACTTCATCGTAGGTTGGCAGTGGCTGGTTAAAGCTGTGCATGTAAACTGCTAAAGTGCAAGATAAGATCTCTGATGAAGGACATAGTACCAAATTGGGCCGCCCCGGCTGAAAACTGGGATGAAGGTCACGCTTGATCTGTTTCTTATTTAGTTTTGCCAAAGTCCTTAAGCGGGTACCAAGAGCATCAATATCTAAACAACCCGGGAACAACGAACTCATATAAATCATAGAGAAATCCCAAATCATCTCCAATTTCTCTAATACATTTGAACAGCTATGAAATTTGAGTGCCAACTCCATTTTGTCTGGACGTTTTTTGGTGAGAACTTTTGAGGAACCAATGTTTGGGAAATAGGAGCTGATTGTATCAATTTTTGCACATTCAGGTTTAATAAAAGATAACATTAGAAGGGCCTCCTCGCTCATATCTCTTCCCTCAAACTGTTGGCACAGGTACACTAACTGCTCTGCCGTGTAATAGTTTAAGTAGTACAGCTCGGACCTCTTCCTGCTCATGAAGGCCAGCCACTGTTCTAAGGACTTCTCCAGTGTTCTGCACATACTTGGGAGCAAAGTAGTAATAGACCCATGTCCTTCAAATTCACCGATCCCATCAACGTTGAAGTTCATCTGAATGCAAGCCTTGGAATTGTCCGAGCAATAGATCACGGCCTTCCAGTTCCTGAATAACATATTTCCAGCTAGATAGAGATCTATAAATGATCTGGCCAGTCTCTCCACATTGGAGAATATCTGGATAAAAAGAAGACAACATTTAATATGATCATTTTTTTTATTTTTAGGATTTCAATAACTAGTGATCTCACATTGAATTGGGTTCAAGTAGAGGATCATGCTTAAACATGATAGTAAGCATGATTGTAAAGCATCATTATTAAAAGTTATACTGCAGACACGGTTAAAATGCTTTCACTAACATTACAACTGTGTCAGCATTATGACATCGGCATTGTCCCGTCCACATACTGTATGGTATGTTAACATACTGAATGTTGAATGTTGATAAACTGATTACATCCCCTTAGTACAACTACACAATTTTTGAGCATAAAATGCACATTTCCCTTCTGTCCATGTGTACAGAAAAAGAGCTATGCTCTGTGAATACATATTTAGAGGGAGATGTACTAAGCTTTGGAAAGAGATAAAGTACCAGCCAATCAACTCCTAACTGCCATGAAATAGGCTGTGTTTGAAAAAAAAAAACAAAAAAAAAAAACAAGAGTTACGGTAGACTTACCTTTGTTAACTCTCTTTCTTCGAAGTCCATAGAGTCCACAGGAAATACCTTGCGGTATTGGTGGTGGATAGCACCAAACAGTTAAAGCTTTTGCAGCTCCCAGGATGCACCAGTCCTTCACCCCTATACCCTGTCCACAGCTTAGACTCTTCAGTTTTGTTAACAAGCCCAAAGTATTAGGAGAACAGTAGAGAAGGAAGGTTGATATATAGAAGAATCACACTCTCAAGCAAAAGAGAGAGAACCAGGGACCAAGATGAAAAACCTACAGAGGACAGGTGCATCAGTGCGGTCGCCCTTTGGACCCTATGGACTTCGAAGAAAGAGTTAACAAAAGGTTAAGTCTACAATAACTCTCCTTTTCTTCTTCAGGGTCCATAGGGAACCACAGGGAATACCTTGGGGATGTCCCAAAGCAAGGGAGGGGACGCGCTTGAGCTACAGATGGAGCCCTGTTCATCTATACCTTTAATCGGATTAATTGAGCCAGGGCAGTCGGACTTAGGGGGGTCATTCTGACCTGATCGCACGCTACGATCACAGCGCAGCAATCAGGTCAGAAGTGCGCATGCGCCGGAGTGCACCGGCGCATGGCTGACAGCCGACGGCTGTCGCTGCCTAGCGATCACCTCTGCCTGATTGACAGGCAGAGGCGTTCACTGGGCAGGAGGGGCGGCATGGCGCCGTTTTGTGGGTGCGGTCTGTCCAACGCAGGCGGATGCGTGATGTCACACGCAGCCGCAGCGACCCGTGAAGCGAAGAGTAGCTCCCGGCCACCACTCAAAAGTTGCGCTGGCTGGGAGCTACTCCTTAAGTGCAAAAGCATCGCCGCTGTGCGATGCTTTTGTACTTGTACATTGGAGGGGGGGAGGCGAGCCTGACATGCGGGGCAGACTAGCCCTGTGCTGTGCGTCCCCCCGCATGTCAGTGTGCCTGATCGCAGCCCTGCTGAATTTTGCAGGGCTACGATCAGGTCTGAATTAGGCCCTTAATCCCCTGCTGTATTGTTCTCTCTGTATTGTATTGCAGCTGAGAACATTAGATGAAAGGCTTATGCTAATAAGCCTTGGTACACCTAGGCGCAGCAGAGAAGGCTAGATGAGCAAGGCTCCATCTGTAAGAGGAGAATCCAGCGTCCAAATGAAGCATCCTGAGAGGCAAATGTATCAAAGGCATAGACCCTAAGAAAGGTGTGGACAGAATACCACGTGAAGCCTTGCACAGTTGTTCGACAGACGCATCACGGCGGGCTCCACACAAAGGAATACAGAGCGAGTATAATGAGCAGAGACTGGATACTTCACAGGGAGGTCAGCTTGCGTAAAAGCCTAGGAGATAGACATGCAAAGCTACCTGGACATAGTCTGTTTGTCCACTGGCCAGCCCTTTTTGTGGAATCTGTAGAGGATAAAGAGGGAATCCGATTCTCTAATGGAATTGGGACGATCCACATAAATCCGACAGGCAGGGACCACACCCGGCCTCCACAGCCGAGAGGTTTGGGGATTGGAAGGCTGGTACCATAATTTCTTTGTAAAGGCGGAAACGGGACACCACCTTGGAAAGATAGCCAGGTCGTGATCGAAGAACTGCCCTGTCCTGATGAAAAAGCAAAAAGGGGGCAACAGGAGAGTGCCCTCAAATTGGACACCCGACGGGCAGATGTAATAGCCAGAAGAAAGAGTCCTCAACGTTAATCATTTGAGGTCCACTGAATGTAGAGGTTCAAAAGGAGGCTCATGAAGAGCTTGGATAACCACTGACAAATCCCATGGAGCCACCAGAGGTTCATAGGGAGGCAGAATACGAAGAACACCCTGAATAAAGATGCGATCATCAGACAGTGGAGTAATCTTGCTCTAGAACCAGACTGACAGAGAAAAGACATGAACTTTCAGAGAGGCCATGCAGAGTCAGAGATCCAATCCAGCTTGAAGAAAAGCAAGGATTTGGGAAATTCTAAAAATCTGAAGATCATAGCGTTTGGCAGGGCACCACTGAAAGTACGTATGCCACAGACGGTAGTAGATATGGGCTGAGGCCGGTTTCCAGGCTCTGAGCATGGTCTGAATTACAGAGTGCGAGAAACCTGTGGACCTTAAGAGGGATGACTCAAGAGCCACGTCATCAAAGACAGGTGGGTTAAGTTCAGGGGTAGACAAGGAACCTGAGATAACAGGTCTGGGTAGTGTTTATGTAGAGACTCTGTAAATCAGAGAACCAATTGCGCCTTGGCCAGGCCAGAGCTATCAACAGGACGGTGCCCTTCTCTTGTTTGAATTTGCAAAGAACCTGTGGAAGGAGGGAGACTGGAGGAAAGATCCACTTCACCGCTAGGGCGTCCATGAAGGCTGCTCTAGGGTCTCTTTCCTTGTCCCATAAACGGGAACCTTGTAGTTGTATCAGGAGGCCATGAGGTCCACATCCAGCAGGCCCCATTTATCCACCAGAAGCTGGAAGATCTCTGGGTGTAGAGCCCACTCTCCGGCATGCACATCGTAACAGCTGAGGAGGAAATCCGTCTGACAGCAGAGGATCCCTTGGTTGGACACCGCCGAGATGACCGGAAGTTGGCGATCTGCCCATTGAAGAATGTGAGCCACTACTTGCAATGCAAAGAGACTGTGAGTGCCTCCCTGATGGCTGAAGTACGCCACCACAGTGGTGTTGTCGTACTGAACCTGAACAGATTTTCCTTGGAAAATGTCCCGTGCTAGAGTGAATGCTCTGTAGACCACTCAAAGCTCCAGGATGTTGATTTGTAGGCAACGCTCAGTGGGATTCCAACGGCCCTTAAAGGAGTGTTGGCCTGTTACTGCCCCCATCCACGGAAACTGGCATCCGCGGTTAGGAGTACCCATATCGGGATCCAGAAGGGCCGACCATGTGAGTGAGCCGACTGGAGTCGCCAGAATAGGGACCGACATACTTCCGGAGAGAGGAACATCGTCTGGGACCTAAAGAGATGCGGCTGTCCATTTCATCTTGATATGATCAGGTGTTACAGGGGTCTGGAGTGGAACTGGGTGTACTCCACCACGTCGATTGTGGAGATCATGGACCCTAAGACCGGCATGGCTGACTGAATTGACACTTTGTGACTGTGAAGCAACATGTGCACCCGTTACTGTAGTGCGGCAATCTTGTCTGCTGGCTGGAAAATTCTTTGTACCTGAGAATCCAGAAGAGCTCTTGGGTGTAGCATCCTTTGTCAAGGATGACTTTTTCCAATTGAATAACCAGCCGTGTGTTTGTAGGAAGACAATGGTCAACTGAAGATGGCAATGGAGGACTTCCGGAGAATGTGCGAGGATCAGCAGGTCGTCCAGGCATGGGAGTATTCTGACCCCCTGACGATGCAGCTGTGCAGCCATAATTCTGGTAAAGACCCTGGAAGCAATAGAAAGCAGTGCCCAAAATTGATAATGTTGCTGGAAGACAGCAAACCGTAGGAAACGCTGAGGACATGGTGCTATAGGCACATGTAGGTAAGCGTCCTGAATGTCCAGAGACACCATAACGTCCCCAGGCTCCATAGCCTGGACTACAGAGCGGAGGGTTTCCATACGAAACCTGGATACTCTGATGACCTTGTTCAGAGATTTGAGACTGAGGAAAGGCCGAAAAGACCCATTAGGTTTCGGAACCAAGAAGAGGGTGGAGTAAAAACCCGTCCCTCTCTGTGATGAAGAGACCGGGGTAACTACCCCCAAGTGTAACAGGGACTGAATAGCCTTCTGGAGGGCCAAGGCCTTGCTCAAGTCTGATGGTAGGCCTATGCAGAAGAACTGCTGCGGGGGACATCTCCTGAATGAGAGCACGTTCCCATGTCAGATCACTTCTTGCATCCAGGCATCTGTGGTCTGACACTAGGCTTGAAGAAGCCGGCCTCCCACCCTCGCATCCCCCAGGAGGAGGCCCCTACCATCAAGCTGAGGCTTTATCTTCAGACCTGGGAGTTGTATGCTTGGCTCTGGGTTTGGTGGCCTTTGTGGAAGTTGACGGTCGAGGAAAGAAGTCCATTAGCTGTACCTTGGAGGCGAAAAGGACCGAAAAGAGATATCCGAGACCTCGGAGAGAGCAGATAAGCAGTTTTGGCGGATGCTAGAGTAGACATGATTTTGTCTAACTCAGTGCCAAAAATGTATGTCCCCAGCGTAGGGCAGCATTCCTAGGGCCTACTTGGAATCCATGACAGCTTTCCATAAGCGTAGCCAGAAGATGCAGAGGGCTACCACCGAGGTGGCAGATGCCTTGGAAGCCAGAAGACCAGTATCCAGATCCGTTTCCCTAAGATAGGATGCAGCAACCATGAAATGCGTGACGTGGAACCTTATTTCCCGGGAAGTGTCAGAGGGAAGACCATCCTCCAGAGCCTCTGCCCAGCTCTCAATAGCCTTGGCCACCCAGGTCACGACTATAGCAGGCCGTTTAATAGCACATGTAAGGGAATAGACAGATTTGTGACAGGCTTCGATCCTCCAATCCGTAGTCTCCTGTAGAGAAGATGTTGAAGGGATAGGTAAAGTAGAGATTTTAACCAGACGTGTCACATGGGAATCCACAACTGGGGGAACCTCTCACTTAGGGGGTAATTCAGACTGCATCGCTGCAGCAATCACAGTCTGAATTTTTTTGTGGAGTGCGCACACCCAGACAAAAAAAGCAAAGGCTCCTCCTCTTCTATTTGAAAAATAGATTTGACGGTCCTTACTAGCGCAGATACATCTAAGGTAGGTTGATGCTCCTTCTTTCCTGAGGAGGACTCCGTGAGACAGAAGTCTGTCTCCTCTTCCTCTCCAGATGATGCCTCAAAATCTGAGAATTGCATAGATTGTGAGGATAACACAGCAGCCTAGTAGCTTATGCGGGCAACATCTGTTGAAAGGCAGTAGAAGAAGTAGCTAGACACTGTACTGTGGTAGAAAGCACTACCACCAAGGGAGGGGGCATAGCTGTGACTGGTGTAGCAGGGTGCACCTGTTGGGGGAAACCCATAGGAGGGAGCCACTGCTGGGGTTGCTAGCCGGTCAGCTATCTGTGCTAGACCCTGTGAAAAAGGAAGCCCAGGGAAGATCCTGTATTGAAGTTGGAAGGGCTGGTTTGGTGGGCTATAGCAAGACACACACCAACCATCCTGTATGAAGTCCTGAGGGGACAATGCTGCTGAACAGGACCTGCATGATACCAGTATAGAAGCAACAACCGCCTTGATACCCTCTTGCCTTTAGGCATAGCTGCAGTAACAATGTAACACACAATATGGCAATAAGCAGTGTGCAACAGTATTGTAATGTGAAAGCCTTCACAAATACAGGTAGCTGTGAAGTACAGTGAACCCTCTATACATTGGTTTTTTAGGATTATAGAAAATAAAAGGGAAAGGTATAAGCTGACAGCAGAAAAATTCAGACAGCAGAGCTAGTACGTCATATACAATACAGAACACAATATATATACAACTGCAATTGGCAATGAATCTACTATACAGACCGCAGTGGCTGATAATAAGAATTTACTCACCGGTAATTCTATTTCTCGTAGTCCGTAGTGGATGCTGGGGACTCCGTAAGGACCATGGGGAATAGACGGGCTCCGCAGGAGACTGGGCACTCCAAAAGAAAGATTAGGTACTACCTGGTGTGCACTGGCTCCTCCCTCTATGCCCATCCTCCAGACCTCAGTTAGAGAAACTGTGCCCGGAAGAGCTGACACTACAAGGAAAGGATTTGGAATCCAGGGTAAGACTCATACCAGCCACCCCAATCACACCGTACAACTTGTGATAACCATACCCAGTTAACAGTATGAACAACAACTGAGCCTCATTCAACGGATGGCTCATAACAATAACCCCTTATTAAGCAATAACTATATAAACGTATTGCAGAAGAAGTCCGCACTTGGGACGGGCGCCCAGCATCCACTACGGACTACGAGAAATAGAATTACCGGTGAGTAAATTCTTATTTTCTCTGACGTCCTAGTGGATGCTGGGGACTCCGTAAGGACCATGGGGATTATACCAAAGCTCCCAAACGGGCGGGAGAGTGCGGATGACTCTGCAGCACCGAATGAGCAAACTCAAGGTCCTCCTCAGCCAGGGTATGAAACTTGTAGAACTTAGCAAATGTGTTTGAACCCGACCAAGTAGCAGCTCGGCAAAGCTCTAAAGCCGAGACCCCTCGGGCAGCCGCCCAAGACGAGCCCACCTTCCTTGTGGAGTCGGCTTTCACTGATTTTGGATGCGGCAATCCTGCCGCAGAATGAGCCTGCTGAATCGTGTTACAGATCCAGCGAGCAATAGTTTGCTTTGAAGCAGGGGCACCCAGCTTGTTGGGTGCATACAGGATAAACAGCGAGTCAGTCTTCCTGACTCTAGCCGTTCTAGTTACATAAATCTTCAAAGCCCGGACTACGTCCAGCAACTTGGATTCCTCCAAGTCACGAGTAGCCGCAGGCACCACCTTAGGGAGAAATTGGGGACGAGTCCGCAATTCTGCCCTGTCCATATGGAAGATCAGATATGGGCTTTTACATGACAAAGCCGCCAATTCGGACACCCGCCTAGCCGATGCTAAGGCCAACAGCATGACCACTTTCCACGTGAGGTATTTTAGCTCCACGGTCTTAAGTGGCTCAAACCAGTGGGATTTCAGGAAATCCAACACAACGTTAAGGTCCCAAGGTGCCACTGGTGGCACAAAAGGAGGCTGAATATGCAGCACTCCCTTTACAAATGTCTGAACCTCAGGCAGTGAAGCCAGTTCTTTTTGAAAGAAAATGGATAGGGCCGAAATCTGGACCTTTATGGACCATAATTTGAGGCCCATAGTCACACCTGACTGTTGCAGAAATCGACCCAACTGGAATTCCTCTGTAGGGGCCTTCCTGGCCTCACACCAAGCAACATATTTTCGCCATATGCGGTGATAATGCTTTGCTGTCACATCCTTCCTAGCTCTTATCAGCGTAGGAATTACTTCCTCCGGGATACCCTTTTCCGCTAGGATCCGGCGTTCAACCGCCATGCCGTCAAACGCAGTCGCGGTAAGTCTTGGAACAAACAGGGCCCCTGTTGCAACAGGTCCTGTCTGAGAGGCAGAGGCCATGGGTCCTCTGTGATCATCTCTTGTAGCTCTGGGTACCAAGTCCGTCTTGGCCAATCCGGAACAATGAGAATTGTTCTCACACCTCTTTTTCTTACTATTCTCAGCACCCTGGGTATGAGAGGAAGAGGAGGAAACACATAGACCGACTGGAACACCCACGGTGTTACCAGTGCGTCCACAGCTATCGCCTGAGGGTCCCTCGACCTGGCGCAATATCTTTTTAGCTTTTTGTTTAAGCGGGACGCCATCATGTCCACCTGTGGCCGTTCCCACCGATTTGCAATCTGCTCGAAGACTTCTTGATGAAGTCCCCACTCTCCCGGGTGGAGGTCGTGCCTGCTGAGGAAATCTGCTTCCCAGTTGTCCACTCCCGGAATGAACACTGCTGACAGTGTTTGCACGTGATTCTCCGCCCAACGAAGAATCCTTGTGGCGTCCGCCATTGCCACCCTGCTTCTTGTGCCGCCCCGGCGGTTTACATGGGCGACTGCCGTGATTTTGTCTGACTGAATCAGCACTGGTTGGTCTCGAAGCAGGGGCTCCGCTTGAGTCAGGGCGTTGTATATGGCCCTTAATTCCAGTATGTTTATGTGCAGACTAGTCTCCTGACTTGACCACAGGCCTTGGAAGTTTCTTCCCTGAGTGACTGCCCCCCATCCGCGGAGGCTTGCATCCGTGGTCACCAGGACCCAGTCCTGTTGTCACAACTGAGGGCCTGAGCTGACGGGAGGCAGCCTCAGTTGTAGGGGCTGAGATGTACCGGAACCTGGGAGGTTGTATCAGACCCTTGGACATGTAAGTAACATGAATAATAACTGCCCGAAGGCGTGACCACGACAACTTGGATAAAAGTCAATGATGTTTATTATGACAACTCCGCAACACAGCAGCAGTAAAAGAAAACATAAAAGTCAGCAAAGAATAAATACAGTTCCTGGGTACTACAGGATGGCAAGAGCCACAGGGCACTGGTAGTGTGAGATAGTTCTTATGATCTTCTAGATGGAAAGTCCTTACCAGGCCCGACTGTAGCAATGGAGATAACCCAGGATTGTGCCAGCTGGTGTTCCAGGAAAAGCTGGGTTGCTGAAGATAAAACAGCTGCTGTGGATACTGGCTGGAACCAGACTGTTGTTAGCACGGAGTGGATACTGGCTGGAACCAGTTAAATAATAAATGAACTTGGGAGCGATGAAATATGAACTGAAATGTAGAACTTGAGAGCGGAGAAATAATAATACCGGTGGAGAGTGGTAAAGTGTAGAAAGGACACCGGCCCTTTAAGGGAAGCTGTACTCTGCTGGAAGCTGAGCTGGAAGCAGGTAATGTTGTAGCTGGAAACAGATGAATCCACAATGGATTGGAGAGTCAGGCTACACCGCAGGTGGAATGCTGGTGCGGGTCTCTATGGTGGAAGTCTTGAGACAGGAGCTGGAACCTGGAAGACAATCACAGGAGAGAGACAAACAGGAACTAGGTTTGACAACCAAAGCACTGACGCCTTCCTTGCTCAGGCACAGTGTATTTATACCTGCAGCAAGGAAGGGATTGGCTAGGCAATTATGCAGATTATCAATACTGAGAACAGATTGGTGGAAATGATCAGCTGACAGAATCCAAGATGGCTGCGCCCATGCAGACACTTGGAGGGAAGTTTGGTTTGTAATCCATGTGGTAATGAAAACAGTAATGGCGGCGCCGGCCACCGGAGACAGGAGGCGCCAGACTGACAGATGCACATCCAACCACGCGGACACAGCGGAGGCCGCGGCTGACGTAATCGCCACTCAGACACTCTGCATGCAGAAGTTCAGGGACGGCGGCGGAGGCCGCGGGAGACGCCATGCCAGGTGTAATATGGCGTTTACTGTGACAGCGTCCCAGAGTGACAGGAGAGGATACAGGAATGTACACATCAGGATAACAGATGGGATCCGGTCCTGGAGCGCTGAGCCAGCCTTAGGAGGCATCTGATGGGTAAGAAATGGCGTCCAGATACCCGGATCGTGACAGCACCCCCCCCTTTAGGAGTGGCCCCAGGACACTTCTTTGGCTTTTGAGGAAACTTGGAATGGAATCTCCGGACCAAGGCAGGAGCATGGACATCAGAAGCATTGGTCCATGAACGTTCCTCAGGACCATAACCCTTCCAGTCAATAAGATATTGTAGTTGACCGTAACGGTGACGTGAGTCCAGGATCTTGGCCACTTCATACTCAACGCCTCGTTGAGTTTGGACTTTCGGAGTTGGAGGAAGTGAGGAATGAAACCGATTCAAGATCAGCGGTTTCAACAGGGAAACATGGAATGTCCTGGGTATTTTTAAGAAGGGAGGCAACTGGAGTCTGTAAGCAACAGGATTGATGACTTGTTCAATCTTGAAAGGACCGATATAGCGAGGTGCAAACTTCATACTGGGAACTCTTAACCTCAAATTCTTCGTGGATAACCATACCCGATCACCCACCTTGAGAGCAGGAACTGCTCGACGCTTCTTATCCGCAAACTTCTTGTACCTGAACGATGCCTTGAGCAGAGCTGATCGTACGCTCTTCCAGATATTGGCAAACTGATGCAAGGTGATATCCACTGCGGGAACAGAAGTTGCTGGAAGCGGTTGGAACTCAGGGACTTTAGGGTGGAATCCAAAGTTAGTGAAGAATGGTGTTGAAGCAGATGAAGAATGATACTGGTTGTTATGACAGAACTCGGCCCAGGGAAGTAATTGAACCCAGTCATCTTGAGAGGAGGACACATAGATGCGGAGGAAGGCCTCCAAGTCCTGATTCACCCTCTCGGTTTGACCATTGGTCTGAGGATGGTAAGCCGTGGAAAACTTTAGCTTGACTTGGAGGACTTGACATAAACTTCGCCAGAATTTGGCTGTGAATTGAACTCCTCGATCTGAGATAATTTCTTCAGGAAGACCGTGGAGTCGGAAGATCTCTTGTATGAATACTTGAGCCAACTTGGAAGCTGACGGAAGACCGGTGAGAGGAATGAAGTGTGCCATCTTGGTGAACCGGTCAACTACCACCCAGATGGTATTGAACTTGTTGCACATGGGTAAGTCTGTAATGAAATCCATCGACAAGTGGGTCCATGGTCGACGGGGAACGGATAGTGGAACCAGTTGCCCCGCAGGCGACTGGCGGGATACTTTATGTTGGGCACACTTTGGGCAAGATGCAATAAACTCCAAGACGTCCTTTTTCAGAGTTGGCCACCAATAGGACCTAGAGATAAACTCCAGGGTTTTTTGGATACCTGTATGTCCGGCAAAACGGGAAGCATGGGCCCAATGCATGAGCTTCTTCCTTAGCATCGGCTTCACAAAACTTTTCCCTGATGGGGGCGTAGAGTCCATCCCTACCGTGGAGAATGCCAACGGATTTATAATAGGATGCTTGTCTGAAGACTCTGACTCATTTTCTTGCTCCCATGAGCGGGAAAGGGCATCGGCCTTGCGATTCTGAGAGCCCGGACAGAACTGGAGTTTAAAGTCGAACCTGGAAAAGAAAAGTGCCCATCTGGCCTGACGAGGGTTGAGACATTGTGCGCCCTTCAGGTATAAAAGGTTCTTGTGGTCTGTAAGTATGGTGATTGAATGAGAAGCTCCCTCCAACAGATACCTCCACTCTTCTAGAGCGAGCTTGATGGCTAGCAACTCCTGGTCGCCAATGGCATAGTTGCGCTCAGCTGGGGAGAACTTCCGGGAGAAGAAACTGCAAGGGTGTAAATGGCCATCTCTAGTCCGGAACCGGACACAATGTACCCTAGAAACGGAATGGACTTGACTTCAAAGACGCATTTTTCTAATTTGCAATAGAGATGATTGACACGGAGACGGGACAGAACCTCTTTAACCCAAAAACGATGTTCCTCTAAATCGTTGGCAAAAATGAGGATATCGTCTAGATAGACCACGACATGACGGTATAGAATGTCTCTGAAGATCTCATTGACAAAATGCTGGAAGACAGCTGGAGCATTGCTCAATCCGAAGGGCATGACGAGGTACTCATAATGTCCGTCACGGGTGTTAAAGGCGGTCTTCCACTCGTCACCCTCACGGATCCGGATGAGATTGTATGCACCTCGCAAGTCCAGCTTTGTAAAGATGGTAGCTCCGCTAACTCTGTCAAAGAGCTCAGTAATCAGGGGTAAAGGATAACGGTTCTTGATGGTAATGTCGTTCAAACCTCTGTAGTCGATGCACGGCCGCAGACCACCATCTTTATTTTTTACAAAAACGAAGCCTGCGCCGGCTGGAGAAGAAGAAGGTCGAATGAACCCCTTTGCTAGGTTCTCTTTAATATATTCCTCCATAGAATGCGTCTCAGGCAGAGACAACGGATAAGTTCGGCCTCGAGGTGGAACCTTCCCTGGAACGAGATCAATCGGACAGTCCCATTCTCTATGAGGAGGAAGGATATCAGCAGAAGCTTTACTGAACAAATCCGTGAAATCTTGATATGGAGGAGGTGGAACATCAGACGACCTGGGGGAGGAAGAACAGACAGGCAATACTTTAAACAAACATGTCTCAGCACAGGAGGAACCCCATGCCAGGATTTGCGTAGTCGTCCAATCAATTGTAGGATTGTGAAGACGGAGCCATGGAAGGCCCAGGACCACAGGATGTGTGGCTCTTGGAATCACTAAAAAAGAAATAAGTTCGGAATGAAGAACTCCCACTCTCAGACGAACTGGTAGAGTCCTTAAAGAAATAACTGCATCAAAAATTTTGCTGCCATCCACGGCAGTTAAAGAAATGGACGAAGGAAGTCTCTCGGTGGGTAGGGACCACCGTTTAACATAGGCTTCGGTAATAAAGTTCCCAGCTGCTCCGGAATCAAGGAGGGCAATGACGTTCCGATAACGTTGAGCAACTTGAAGCGAGACTGGGAGATTACAATCTTGAGGAGATGGAGAGGAGATCATTACTCCTAGCCGGCCCTCTCCTTGGCGAGCTAGGATTTGGAGTTTCCCGGACGTTTGGGACAGGCATTAATGGTGTGAGACGGAGCTGCACAATAGAGACAGAGAAACTCGGAGAGACGTCTTCGGCGCTCAGCAGGAGTTAAACGGGAACGGCCAAGTTGCATGGGCTCATCTTTAGATGGTGACAGTTGACGAGGAGGAGGAGCAGAAGATTTTGGAGCAGATGATCTTCCACGCTCAGTTGCTCTCTCTCTGAAACGTAAATCAACTTTCGTGCAGAGTGAGATTAGCTCATCTAACTTAGAAGGTAAGTCTCTGGTAGCTAACTCATCTTTAATACGCTCAGATAAGCCATGCCAGAATGCAGCATACAGGGCCTCGTCGTTCCATGCCAGTTCGGATGCCAGGATCTGGAACTGTATCAGATATTGTCCTACAGTACGTGACCCCTGGCGTAAACGGAGAATCTCGGATGAAGCTGAGGTTACCCGGCCTGGCTCGTCGAAGATGCGCCTGAATGTTGACACGAAGGCAGTGTAGGAAGATAGCAGGGTGTCGGACCTCTCCCATAACGGTGATGCCCAATCAAGGGCTGAGCCACTGAGAAGAGAAATAATGTAGGCAATTTTTGTACGGTCACTGGGAAAATTGCCAGGTTGTAGCTCAAACTGAATCTCACACTGGTTGAGAAATCCCCTGCAGAATCTTGGAGATCCGTCAAATTTTGCTGGCGTTGGAAGATGAAGACGTGGAGCAGAAATGGGTAAGGTGGGTGGGGTTATAGCTGGAGTCACTGTGGTTGACGCACCAGACGCGCCTGATCCACGGAGAGTTGTCTGAATCCCATCCAGCCGAGTAGAGAGATCCTGGAGACAGCGGATGATGTGGCCCTGTGCAGCCTCCTGATGTTCTAGTCGGGCTGCCAGTTCTTGCATCGGCCTGGCCGCTTGATCCTGGTCTCCGGCTGGATTCATTAGGTCAGTGCTTACTGTCACAACTGAGGGCCTGAGCTGACGGGAGGCAGCCTCAGTTGTAGGGGCTGAGATGTACCGGAACCTGGGAGGTTGTATCAGACCCCTGGACATGTAAGTAACATGAATAATAACTGCCCGAAGGCGTGACCACGACAACTTGGATAAAAGTCAATGATATTTATTATGACAACTCCGCAACACAGCAGCAGTAAAAGAAAACGTAAAAGTCAGCAAAGAATAAATACAGTTCCTGGGTACTACAGGATGGCAAGAGCCACAGGGCACTGGTAGTGTGAGATAGTTCTTATGATCTTCTAGATGGAAAGTCCTTACCAGGCCCGACTGTAGCAATGGAGATAACCCAGGATTGTGCCAGCTGGTGTTCCAGGAAAAGCTGGGTTGCTGAAGATAAAACAGCTGCTGTGGATACTGGCTGGAACCAGACTGTTGTTAGCACGGAGTGGATACTGGCTGGAACCAGTTAAATAATAAATGAACTTGGGAGCGATGAAATATGAACTGAAATGTAGAACTTGAGAGCGGAGAAATAATAATACCGGTGGAGAGTGGTAAAGTGTAGAAAGGACACCGGCCCTTTAAGGGAAGCTGTACTCTGCTGGAAGCTGAGCTGGAAGCAGGTAATGTTGTAGCTGGAAACAGATGAATCCACAATGGATTGGAGAGTCAGGCTACACCGCAGGTGGAATGCTGGTGCGGGTCTCTATGGTGGAAGTCTTGAGACAGGAGCTGGAACCTGGAAGACAATCACAGGAGAGAGACAAACAGGAACTAGGTTTGACAACCAAAGCACTGACGCCTTCCTTGCTCAGGCACAGTGTATTTATACCTGCAGCAAGGAAGGGATTGGCTAGGCAATTATGCAGATTATCAATACTGAGAACAGATTGGTGGAAATGATCAGCTGACAGAATCCAAGATGGCTGCGCCCATGCAGACACTTGGAGGGAAGTTTGGTTTGTAATCCATGTGGTAATGAAAACAGTAATGGCGGCGCCGGCCACCGGAGACAGGAGGCGCCAGGCTGACAGATGCACATCCAACCACGCGGACACAGCTTGTGAATTGCCACCAGGACTACCTCCCTCTCCGTGGGAGAAGCCGGTAAGGCAGATTTTAGTTAACGGTGAGGGGAAGTCACTTCGAACTCCAGCTTGTATCCCTGCGATACAATCTGTATAGCCCAAGGATCCACCTGTGATTGAACCCACTGATTGCTGAAGTTTCGGAGACGCGCCCCCACCGCTCCTGGCTCCGCCTGTGGAGCCCCAGCGTCATGCGGTGGACTTAGTGGAAGCCGGGGAGGACTTTTATTCCTGGGAACTAGCTGCATGGTGCAGCTTCTTTCCTCTACCCCTGCCTCTGGCAAGAAAGAATGCACCTCTGACTTTCTTGCTTCTTTGAGAACGAAAGGACTGCATTTGGTAATACGGTGCTTTCTTAGGCTGTGAGGAAACCTGTGGCAAGAAAGTCGACTTTCCAGCTGTCGCTGTGGAAACAAGGTCCGATAGACCGCCCGCCCCCAAACAACTCCTCACCCTTATAAGGCAAAACCTCCATGTGTTTTTTAGAGTCGGCATCCCCTGTCCATTGCCGAGTCCATAAGACCCTCCTGGCAGAAATGGACATTGCATTTATTCTAGAGCCCAGCAGGCAAATGTCCCTCTGGGCATCCCGCATATACAAGACGACGTCTTTAATATGGCCAAGGGTCAGCAATACGGTATCCCTGTCCAGGGTATCTAACTCCTCTGACAGAGTATCTGTCCATGCTGCTACAGTACTGCACATCCAGGCTGAAGCAATAGCCGGTCTCAGTAGAGTACCAGAGTGTGTATACACTGACTTCAAGATACCTTCCTGCTTTCTATCCGCAGGCTCCTTTAGAGCGGCCGTATCCTGAGACGGCAAGGCCACCCTCTTAGATAAGCACGTCAGCGCCTTGTCAACCCTAGGGGAGGATTCCCAGCGTAACCTATCCGTTGCGGGAAAGGGTACGCCATTATTATTCTCTTGGGAATCACCACTTTCTTATCAGGGGATGACCACGCTTCTTCACATAACTCATTTAATTCATGTGATGGGGGAAAAGTCACTGGCTGCTTTTTCTCCCCAAACATATTTACCCTCTTGTCAGGGACAGGGTCAACCTCTGAAATGTGTAATACATTTTTCATTGCAACAATCATGTATCGGATGGCCTTGGTCATTTTAGGCTGTAATTGTGCCTCATCATCGTCGACACTGGAGTCGGACTCCGTGTCGGCATCCGTGTCAACCAACTGAGATAGTGGGCGTTTTTGAGACCCTAACGGCCTCTGAGGCGCCTGGTCAGGCCCGGGTTGAGGGACCGGCTGTCCCCCGGCTGCAACATCATCAAACCTTTTGTGTAATGAGTTTACATTGTCATTTAAGACCTTCCACATATCCATCCAATCCGGTGTCGGCACCGACACCACATTTATCTGCACTTGCTCCGCCTCCACGTAACCCTCCTCATCAAACATGTCGACACAGCCGTACCGACTCACAGCACACACACAGGGAATGCTCTGACTGAGGACAGGACCCCACAAGGTCTTTGGGGAAACAGAGAAAGAGTATGCCAGCACACACCACAGCGCTATATAACTCAGGGATACACACTACACAAGTGATTTCCCAATAGCTGCTTAATATACACCTTTTGTGCCTAAATTTATGTACCCCCCCCCCTCTCTTTTTACCCTTCTAGTGCCAGGAGACTGCAGGGGAGAGCCTGGGGAGCGTCCTTCCAGCGGAGCTGTGAAGAAAAAATGGCGCTGGTGTGCTGAGGAAGAAGGCCCCGCCCCCTCAGCGGCGGGCTTCTGTCCCGCTGTCTGTGACTGAAAAATGGCGGGGGAGTTTACACATATACAGTACCTGACTGTATTATGTGTATATTATGCCAAAGGTACTCTAATTGCTGCCCAGGGCGCCCTCCCCCCAGCGCCCTGCACCCGAAAGTGACCGAAGTATGTGGTGTGCAGTGGGAGCAATAGCGCACAGCTGCGGTGCTGTGCGCTACCTTCAATGAAGACAGGAGTCTTCAGCCGCCGATTTCACCTTCTTCCAGCTTCTGATCTTCTGGCTCTGCGAGGGGGACGGCGGCGCGGCTCCGGGAACGGACGATCGAGGACAGCTGCCTGTGTTCGAACCCTCTGGAGCTAATGGTGTCCAGTAGCCTAAGAAGCGCAACCTAGCTGTGAACAGGTACGTTTGCTTCTCTCCCCTCGGTCCCACGTAGCAGTGAGTCTGTTGCCAGCAGAAGCTCACTGAAAATAAAAACCTAACAAATACTTTCTTTAACTAGCAGGCTCAGGAGAGCCCACTAGGAGCACCCAGCTCTGGCCGGGCACAGATTCTAACTGAGGTCTGGAGGAGGGGCATAGAGGGAGGAGCCAGTGCACACCAGATAGTACCTAATCTTTCTTTTAGAGTGCCCAGTCTCCTGCGGAGCCCGTCTATTACCCATGGTCCTTACGGAGTCCCCAGCGTCCACTAGGACGTCAGAGAAAGGATATAGCGCTTATGTAACCTGACTCCTCGGAGAGTTATACAGAGAGACTGGACCCGGTGTTCCCGGAGACCTGTAGCTGCTGTAACATGGCTGCTGTGAAGTTACCACTTCCTCATCCAAATTCTCCACATTTACCATTAGGGCACAATTTTCTTTTACAATTGAGAAAGTTAGATTTTTTTTTTTACCTCTGAAAACTTGTCAACCTCCACGTTGCCTTGTTCTCCTTTGCCTGACATAAGCATAAGTTTATTCAGCAATTCCTTTAGCTCTTCTAATGTGTAACAGCGCACGTTCATACTCCCTTCTCCATCCTCCGGGAGATTCAGCTGCATGACACTGTCTGGGGTAACCTGTGGAAAATATATAGTAAAGCATAAAAAATAAAGGATCATGGTAAGAACACTAGTATAATTGCACTAGTTACCAGGACCGTAAAAAGGACTGAACATCATAATAGGAATGTCAGAGTCATTGGCTGCGCGCGCAAGAACGGAGCAACACTTGAATTGCTCGCTGGGCGCCATCTAGTGGGCGCCGGTGAGCAAAACACTTGAATTCCGCCCCCATGGAGGGGAGGAGCAACATTTGCCTTTTATTATATAGGATGTTTAAACATAGTTTATAAACAAATGTAGATAATAGCGATTGACTCTAAGTCATACGCAGCCGTTTCTACTGGCGGTCGCCAGTCTGTGAATTTATGCAAATGCCCATACAAGCTCCTCCCCCTTGTGTACATCTGTGCGGCTGAATGTGCAAGGATTTACAACAGCGAACCGACTATGGCCTCCTGTGCCTGCAGCTGAGCGTCTGTAAATACAGTCAGTTGACATGCCAAAATCTTTCCCATAACAAGCCCACTGAATGGACCAGTTTTGGGTGCATTTCTAAACACCTCCCAGTCACCACCCAGAATCGTCCATTTTTTCCACAACGTCTCAGATACAGTCCATCTTGATCGTGTAACAGTTACTCTGTGTGTACACACTGAGCAATGCATATACAGCTTGAGTCTTTCAAAATGTTCTCATACAGATGGAGCTTCCCTCGTCGTTGCAGTTTCTCCGCCTACACAGAGTATTTGTCGCGCCTTAGCTATAGCTCAGGTTGTTGAGGTGTTGCAGGGAGAGGCTCGTTGATGTGCGACACATGCAAAGCATGCAATACACATCTTCACCACTGGGTGGCTAATACTCCACTAATCCAGTACTGTAGAGCAAATAGCGGCGGATGGATAGATAGTCAATCAAAAACTTGAAGTGTCTGGCGTACTGTAAATAAAGGGACGCTGTAGAAAATATTCATTCTATGGGGTAAATTTACTAAGCTCCCGATTTTGACCGAGATGCCGTTTTTTCATCAAAGTGTCATCTCGGTAATTTACTAAGCAATAATCACGGCAGTGATGAGGGCATTCGTAATATTTTGAAGTCCAAGAAAAAAATCACGAATGAATACACCATCGGTCAAAACGCGGCTGTTTAAGTATGAATCTCGGTCATTTACTAAGAAGTGCACAGCAAAAAAAAACCAAACACTGCCGTGAAAAATTACAACTCGTAAAAAAGTGCTAAAAAAAAAACAGACCTACTTTTTTTTTCCGTGATTGGATAGGCATGCAGGGATCCATGAGATCCGTGCATGTATATCAGTGGGAAGGGGTGGGAAAGTTGTTATTTTATTAAAAAAAATTGCGTGGGGTCCCCCCTCCTAAGCATAACCAGCCTCGGGCTCTTTGAGCCGATCCTGGTTGCAGAAATATGGGGAAAAAATTGACAGGGGTTCCCCCATATTTAAGCAACCAGCATCGGGCTCTGCGCCTGGTCCTGGTTCCAAAAATACGGGGGACAAAAAGAGTAGGGGTCCCCCGTATTTTTAAAACCAGCACCGGGCTCCACTAGCTGGACAGATAATGCCACAGCCGGGGGTCACTTTGATATAGTGCCCTGCGGCCGTGGCATCAAAAATCCAACTAATCACCCCTGGCCGGGGTACCCTGGGGGAGTGGGGACCCCTTTAATCAAGGGGTCTCCCCCCCCCCAGCCACCCAAGGGCCAGGGGTGAAGCCCGAGGCTGTCCCCCCCCCATCCAATGGGCTGCGGATGGGGAGGCTGATAGCCTTTTGTGATAATGAAAAGATATTGTTTTTAGTAGCAGTACTACAAGTCCCAGCAAGCCTCCCCCGCATGCTGGTACTTGGAGAACCACAAGTACCAGCATGCGGCGGAAAAACGGGCCCGCTGGTACCTGTAGTACTACTACTAAAAAAATACCCAAAAAAACACAAGACACACACACCGTGAAAGTATAATTTTATTACATACATACACACATACATACATACTTACCTTATGTTCCCACGCAGGTCGGTCCTCTTCTCCAGTAGAATCCAAGGGGTACCTGTTGAAGAAATTATACTCACGAGATCCAGGGGCCCAGGGTCCTCGGAGAAATCCTTTGTAATCCACGTACTTGAAAAAAAAAAAAAAAAAACGCTTACCCGAGCCACGCACTAAAAGGGGACCCATGTTTGCACATGGATCCCCTTTTCCCGACTGCCAGAAAACCCACTCTGACTGATGTCTAAGTGGGTTTCCTCAGCCAATCAGGGAGCGCCACGTTGTAGCACTCTCCTGATCGGCTGTGTGCTCCTGTCCTGACTGACAGGCAGCACACGGCAGTGTTACAATGTAGCGCCTATGCGCTCCATTGTAACCAATGGTGGGAACTTTCTGCCCTGCGGTTGACCTAAAGTGACGTCACCGCTGAGCAGAAAGTTCCCAGCATTGGTTACAATGTAGCGCATAGGCGCTACATTGTAACACTGCCGTGTGCCGCCTGTCAGTTAGGACAGGAGCACACAGCCGATCAGGAGAGTGCTATGTCAAAGTCAAAAATATTACATAGAGAGAACATTCAAACCACACACACATTTAAGTCGCTATACTTGCAAATATGCGCAGCGAGCACAGCAATATATGGAAACACACGCATTTGCTCGGACATGGCACGGAGATGGATTCGGCGCTTGTTTCATACAGTACATGGTTATAATAATGTCAAGCACCAGACATCATGGAGATTTAGAATTGGCTGATGAATTGATGTCATGAATACGTATCATTTGAACAGAACCAGATGTGCCCATCATGTTTGGTATTGAAGCAAGCAGAATGATGTGTGGGTTAGTTTGATGCTGGTTGTGAAGTTGTGGGACATTGCAGCAGATAGATATGATTATATGTATAAAAGCTAAGATCACATTGTTAGAACAATGGATGCTCAAGACAACCTTTTACTAAGTTTTCAGGGCTGAACCTGATCAGCATATACAAAGAAAGAAAGACCCCTCCCCCAGGTACTGGTCAAACAGGAAGGTAGTGGTCAGGTGTGGCCTCAGAGAACAGATGTAATGTAGCTACACTCAGAACAAAGCACACAGCAAGCATGGCTGGATCATCACCGGGCTCCTTAGAAAAGACTAAGTATCATCTCAATATCTCATGGCTGATTGGCATAGAATAGTTTTAAATATGTGTTTGTAGCAATGTAGTTGTAGAATGGTTGGCATAGATTAGTTAGTTTGGAAATACAAATGGCTTAAGGTTAACGAGGTTTGGGCAGTTGTGTGATTGTTGGGTGTTTGTGGATACTCTGTGAAGTCTGTGATGAATTGGAACAGTATACAATCTGTAGCATAGTATTTGTGGTATTTGTTTGCCTAATGGAGATTTAAAATAGATTGTGCTGGTTAGTTATACTATATATCTTGTTAATCATAAATACCACCATGCAGTTACGTTTGTGTTAATTACATTGTGATCTGGTCTTGTGATGAATATGCTCTGGTTATTGAGATACTGAAGTTGTTTGGAATGTGAAATTATAAGATGGTTCTAGGAAGTTGGATTACATTGTGAAAGGTGATTTAGATTGTTTGGAATTGTAAAATCAGAACATATGCATGGTTTTGAGGCTTGGACATTTTGGAATAAAATGGAGTCTTGTGTTTTCTGCTATGTGATTGTGGTGTAGTAGAGAGTGCCATGTGTTTGGACCTGCAAATCTAAAATGGCTGCTGCCGGGTATTTTCCCCTCCCCCTTTCAGCCATGTGGTGTAGTCTTTGGAATCAAGTGGAGTTTTCCCAAAATGGAGTCTAGCTTCTGCCCCATGCGGCATTGTAGGGACAATTGTGTTGCTGGGTGTCGTGTATATAGGGACAGGCAGCATGGGTAAGCTCAAGTACTTTCTAAACAAAGATTCTCAGCATTGACTGACTGTGCAGCGATTGTTCCTCACATGTGTAAGCTTTCTCTGCAATCATATTTGTCTTCTTGTTATTGTGAGCCATTTCTTTCTCTCTCTCTCTTCTCCTCTCCCCCTCTTATTTTCCCTTAAACGTAATTGTATTGTATTGTATTTCCCGTGTAGTTATCTGGTTAGGTAGTCTATGTTATATTGTAGTGTATGGCTTGTATTGTGTTAAATTCTTTTGCAAGTATATCATTCATAATATATATTTAGGCGTTGGACCCTGAGCACGGTATCTGTGTATTTCTTATAGTATTAAGTAATCTCAGAGCGTCGGTGACGCTCGAACAGCTTTTGAGGTAATAAGGTTATACTGTGTTGCATTTAAACTCTACCACTACACAGAGGTTTACAGTATAAGTACATTCCTTAAGGTATAGTTAAGGGAGTACCCTTGCGGTACTTTTTGCGCCAATTGCGTACTGTGTTCTTTAACCTTTAACGTGTTTTTAATAAGATAAATATTTAGCTTTGTTAGCTACAACGTGGCGCTCCCTGATTGGCTGAGGAAACCCACTTAGACATCAGTCAGAGTGGGTTTTCTGGCAGTCGGGAAAAGGGGATCCATGTGCAAACATGGGTCCCCTTTTAGTGCGTGGCTCGGGTAAGCGTTTTTTTTTTTCTCCAAGTACGTGGATTACAAAGGATTTCTCCGAGGACCCTGGGCCCCTGGATCTCGTGAGTATAATTTCTTCAACAGGTACCCCTTGGATTCTACTGGAGAAGAGGACCGACCTGCGTGGGAACATAAGGTAAGTATGTATGTATGTGTGTATGTATGTAATAAAATTATACTTTCACGGTGTGTGTGTCTTGTGTTTTTTTGGGTATTTTTTTAGTAGTAGTACTACAGGTACCAGCGGGCCCGTTTTTCCGCCGCATGCTGGTACTTGTGGTTCTCCAAGTACCAGCATGCGGGGGAGGCTTGCTGGGACTTGTAGTACTGCTACTAAAAACAATATCTTTTCATTATCACAAAAGGCTATCAGCCTCCCCATCCGCAGCCCATTGGATGGGGGGGGGACAGCCTCGGGCTTCACCCCTGGCCCTTGGGTGGCTGGGGGGGGGGACCCCTTGATTGAAGGGGTCCCCACTCCCCCAGGGTACCCCGGCCAGGGGTGACTAGTTGGATTTTTGATGCCACGGCCGCAGGGCACTATATCAAAGTGACCCCCGGCTGTGGCATTATCTGTCCAGCTAGTGGAGCCCGGTGCTGGTTTTAAAAATACGGGGGACCCCTACTCTTTTTGTCCCCCGTATTTTTGGAACCAGGACCAGGCGCAGAGCCCGATGCTGGTTGCTTAAATATGGGGGAACCCCTGTCATTTTTCCCCCCATATTTTTGCAACCAGGATCGGCTCAAAGAGCCCGAGGCTGGTTATGCTTAGGAGGGGGGACCCCACGCATTTTTTATTTTTATTTTACATTGTTTAATTAAAAAAAAAAAAAAAATGAACCCCAGCACGGATCACACAGATCCGGCCGAGATTGATTGTAAAAAAAGTTGGCAGTGTTTTGCTAATCACTGCCGTAAAAAAATAAAAAAAAACACGAATGACATCGACATCGGAAGAAAAGAAAAACCCGAATACGACAGCTTAGTAAATCCATCGTAACAAATTCAAAAAGTTGCAGTTTTACACTTTCGATGTCATTCGTGATTGAACTTTGACCTTTTTTCGGAAATTACGAATGTTAGTAAATGTACCCCTATGTCGGGACCAAAAAACTAAATCAATAAATAAAAATAGTGTATACAGATTCAAACTTAGGTGTTAAAGCAATGGTCTATTGCTCAGTCTCATAAAGATAAGACTCTTGTCATTTGAAAAGTCACACTTGTACATTTGTGCAATAAGTAGCGCCCAGTTTTTTTCTAATTTTGACTGTATATCTGTGTGCATGTCTGAAACTGTATATAAAGTGTGTCGGGTGATACCACTATGCCAAGCTGTGTAGAACTCTGAACTGTGCTTTTCTTTGTGTGCATTGGAGATGCTAAGCCAATCTACAGATGTGTCCTCTTACATCCTTGCTGCAGTCACTTTAAACAGCTCTTGAAGTTCCGCCATGCCGCAGTGGGACTCCGTAGCGCTGAACGTCTTTGTTTGCGTTTTGTTCCGCAAAAATGTGTCTTAGATGCAAAGTAATGTAATAGGACGCATAAGCAGCTTCAGCTGATTTAAATTTTATGCCTATCTTCTGGAATATTCCTAGAAAACACTAACGTTTTATTTTGGATGCAGATAGAGCAGCTATTACGCACAGAATTGTGAAGTACATGGTAACCACCGGCGATACCACTAGGCCAACATAGCCACAGATATGTACAGTAAAGTATTTCTTGCGCTATAGTGTATTTCAATGGAGACCTCACTTATGCGCAATGGTGATTCTTGCACTATAGTATTTTATTGAACAACGCACGCATGCGCAATGGATATTTTCAAAAGCGACATCTGGTGGATGATCGCTGGTTTTACACTCAGTGGTAACGCCATACGCCATACTAAACTCTATTCGCCACCCTATGACCAGGCACACTGCGACTCCGTGATCGGGACAAACGACATAGGTGAGCGAGGCTCCATCTGTATGCACAGTTGCAGAAAGAATAAAATGCTCAACTACGTAAACATCGAGATAACATGCTCCTCTGAATCAGGCCAAATGTAAGGATATAATAATAATAATAATAATAATAATAATACTTTACTAGTTGCAAGATGTATTCAGAATCTGCCCAGGTCGGATGTGCCATATGCACAATGTCGGAAAAAAAACACTGCTGTAGCTTCTCCTGCAGAATGCAGTCCGGCAAATTTGAGTCTGGTGATGGGGTTATGAACCTAATTCACGTTTGTACGCAATGGGCGATTATCACGCAACAGAGCGATTATCGGCAGACTGCGCATGTACTGCGATTGCAGTACGCATGTCCGGGGGTGGCGCCGAGTTCTCCTTTGCAATGAGGATTTCATTGCAAAGTGATTGCCCAGAAGTAACCATTTGTAGGTGTTAATAGGTACAGGGTTACAGGGAGGGGTTGTTAAAATGCACGCGTACCATGGCCACTTTCGGGGCGTGTATCTCCTGACGGCTGCGAGCTTGTACGTGCAAAAACATGGTGTATGAGTCGCTACCGCTGTGTCCAGTCTCCATAGCCATAGACCAAACCTTAGCTTTCATGTTCCTCATATTTGCGTATAGTCTGCTAATGTGTATGCAACTGCGAATGAGTTTGCGATGGCTCCGGTGAGCCTCTCTTCATTTCTGGGCGGTAACTACACTTGGTAACACTAGCAGCTCCGTAGCCTAGCAAATCGAAATAACAGTGTACAAACAAGAATTTGGCCCTATGTCTGTATACTTTGTTCAAGATCATTCCCCATCCATGCCTGCCACTTCCATAACTGCCCATTCAATACATGCCCTGGTCATGGGCACTTTCCCTGGATTCCAGCACGCACTGTAAATTTGAAATAAGAACCCTGTTTATGTTGCAGCATGTGCCGGATAGGGGGGGGGAGAAGCAGCCACTTTAAAATATTCAACTGACAGCCTAAGAGAGAGGACATGCTCCTTACAAAGTGTAGCATCTGAGAAGTGATACTAATTTTTTTTAATGCTTCGTTATATATAAAAAAAAAAAAATGTCATGCTTTTTGTTTATTCTTACACTTTTTTTATTTGGTCTAATTTGGGGAAAGAATAACGAGATGGAAGTATGGAAGTGTGGTGGGGAGGAGGTGGAGAGAAGCCAGGAGTTGCCGGGAGGGTGGCTGAGGTAACACAGAAGATACCGGCTGCTGCTCTTTTATTTTAGCTACCCCTGGCACTCATTCAGTATTTCAGGTTCAGCATAAGCCATGGTGCTAGAGGCGTAAACCCACAAGGTTAACCTTTTGGTCCTATCCCAAGCAGAATTCTGCCAGTTACTGTATGTGATTACACTGCGGGACAGCCCTCACTTCAACTATACTGTATTCTCCTTGACACCTAAAGAGTCTTCTAGAAGTGCTGAGTGATGCTGTAGGTAGAAGTCAAAGTGAAAGAAAACCGCCTATGGCTCCAGTAACCTAGAGATTGCCTTAAACATAAGAACCTTATTGTTGTCTTTAGGTGCTTGGATGATGTAAATCCCTTTTTTATTTATTGTAGTCGCCAAGGACAACGATGATAATTCCACAGAACCGTGGCTTTCCTTCACAGTTTTCAGCCATTCTATATGGCGAGCACAGTCTCTCTAAAGAAACAAGATGGGAAACAATATTACTGCACTACAATATATAAGAGAAAATGTATTACACTCATCCAAATAGTATAAAATACTCCAGAAACAAATACAGGCTGATTATCACTTTTATGTATGCTACAGGTGATGCCTATAGAGAAAATCCTTAGATTCATGTGACCAGGAAAATTATGGATAGTAAACTATATGTAGCTTAATTAAAGTGGCAATAATTTAAAAGGCAAAACCAACATGGGTCTGCTTGCCTTTTAAATGATTGCTGCTTTAAATCAAAGGATAGTTTTCTGTTAGAATTCTATTTTTAACCACTGGAAATAGTGGGTCTGTCAGTTAAGGAGAATGGCTCCCTGTAGGAAGGGTGTACTCCAAATTCTATACTACCTTAGGGAATTATACCCAACTATACAATTTTAGTTAGGGGGAAAAGTTCTTCGTAACAAAGTCAGGGGACGAAATAGGTACAGCAGTAATAAATTTGCAATCAGACATGGCCACCGGGTTAGCTTACTGTAAGTTGCAACCTCTGCATTCCTCCACATAATTACCTGTAAAAGATAAGCTGATACAAACTCGCATGGGCCACTTTTAATATTTATGCTCGCACCCCTTACATAAGTCTTCAGCCCATCACTGAGACCATGGGCCGGATGTAATGACGCCCGAGTTCAGTGGGCGTGCAGGATGCCGGCCGAACTCATATGTTTTTTTAAAAGGGGCAATCACTTACAAGGCATGGCTTTGACTTGTAAGTGACTACCCCTTTAAAAAAATGTCAGAGGTTGGCTGGCAGCCCGCATGGCCGTCAAACTCGGGCGTCATTACATCCGGCCAATATCTCTCATTTACTGATTTGCAAAGTAGAACACCAAAATCTAAGAAACAAACCTAACCCACTTACCAGCTTCTTTGGGAGGTTTCGGTCATTTTTTAAAGCTTTCCATAATTTTTCCAAACATTGCATCAAGTTGTCAAATCCAGATTCTGGTTTCAATTCATACAACAATGGGGAATAACCTAGAACTGCATCATGGAAGCAGGCAACACGATCTACATCCATATCGTTCTCACCAGCAGATATCGAGGCCAGGTCTACAAAGACTTTCAGTTCATTGACATCTACGGGACATGAAACAAAATAGGAAATGAGGCATTTTAATAAAATAACTGCCAATACCCAATAATTATGTGATTTTAATAATAACTCATCCACAATATAAATACACGTTTGTACTGTACCTGTCAGTGCTTCTTGAACCCAGATGATAAAGTCCTTTCTTAAAACAATTTCCTTAAGACATTCAATATGTTCTTCCTTTATTTCTGAGAGAAGCTTTCTTGTTTTCATTACTTCGCTACTAATACAAGATAGAGGTTTTTGCTTACAGTTCTCAAAGTTATCAGCCTGTAATAGATAAAACAACAACATAATACGTAGGCCTGGGCTAAAAGATTCAAGCTGACTTTTTCTCCGTCCTACTGTATCTAAAATGCAAGTTGCTATATACTATATAAGACGCATGCTTATTAAATGTGAAAAAAGTTGAGGTCTAGTTGGAAATCTAACATAATATACCTGTAATGCAGCACATAAAACACTGCTGAAGGGTCAGTCCAGATGAAGTGACCAAACACAGGGGCAGATGTATTAACCTGGAGAAGGCATAAGGAAGTGATAAACCAGTGATATGTGCAAGGTGATAATGGCACCAGCCAATGAGATCCTAACTGTTAATTTACATATTGGAGCTGATTGGCTGGTGCGTTTATCACCTTGCACATATCACTGGTTTATCACTTCCTTATACCTTCTCCAGGTTAATACATCTGCCCCACAGGTTGAACTCCTAAGGTCCGAACAGATATCTGCGTTTAGTAGGGCTCTGGTGGTAGTTGTAACCAGATAGCTGCATAGCGCATGGCACTTAGCCTGGGAGATGCAGCCTAACCCCAGGAAATAGTGGCCATCATCATGTAATCCATTTCCATGAAAATTAAATTCTGAGAACCAGTCCTTTAGAAAAGGACGGTTGGGTGGCTTCAGCTAAGATGTCTAAGAAGAGATTTCATATAGGTACTGGAAGAAACAGGAGATACCAGGTCCTTTGGAACATCACCCCCTAAAACTTATCCTGCACACCTTATAATAGACTTCCAAAAGGGAGTAACCCTGGGCAATCCTGTCAAATGTGAAGAAAGTTTCCAGTGGAAACATTACATCGTCAGCACACATCGGATACTCCTGTTTACATATTGTGTAGTAGACTTAGGTCAAGAATGGTTTAAGAGTAGAGAGGGCCCATGTTCAGAATGATTGGGCCCCCTTCTCTCTAGCAGCACAGGAGAATCTAGGTTTGTGCCAGAGTCTACTGCACATGAACAGGTGTGCAGGAACATGCTGCCCGCATGAGTGCCATGTGAGTCAGTAGCACCGAGCATTTGTTTTGCGTTTTTTTAGTCATAAAGTAATGCAATATGACATATGAGTCAGTAATGCAATATGACATACGAGATTATGCGGATTCAAATAATATGTGGCATGCCTATATTCTATGCTACAGTGTTTTCCTGGAAAACACTAACGTGGCATTTCGGATGCAGATCTCTTTTACAATGCTAAAATAAAAATAGGTAGCGTGTGAAAAAGAATTTGACTCACCAAAAGGGGTTCCTCAGTAGTAAGAACCCCCCCGCCCCCCCTGTGTGTGCCACTACGGACATACTATATCACAGTTAACTATTAATATACTATACACCTTACTTCTATAAAGTAATTAATTACTGCAATGTCTCGATTACCCAACCTGACTGAAAACGGGATCAGCAAATTGGGCATTTTTAACATGTTTAATTTACCCGATTCCCGGACAGATTGTCGGTCATCCCTAGCCACCAACCGGTGGATCCTGTTGGTGGACTGGTGATTCCGGCAGGGTTGGGGAATCGACACATAGATGTATGGGGTTCTTAAGATGGCTTGCAAAGGCATCAGTACAGGACAGAGGATGGCAATGGGATCAGTGCTATGGGTGGTAGAAAAGGGATTAATGTAAGGCACACTTCCAACATAAAGTAGCTGATATTCAGAATGGGATGTGTGTGCCTAAAAAATGGTGGAGCCTGATGGAAAGCGGAAGAGCTTCACCCAGCCACACACCCCATCTGCATTTCTGTGGTGGCGTGCCCAGCACTTTCGGAAATGCTGAGCTGCCCCCAGGCTCTCCCTGTAAGCAGTCCAGTTGGGAGATATCTGGGACTAGTGGTGTGATCACTGGCTTTAAACTGGCAATGAGAAATAGATCTTCACTAGAACACACTTTCTAAATATGTCCCCCTATTCTATACTCCTTTAGTAAATATACATAAAAAGTACATCCCACACATACTAACCTTTCTCTGTAACTGCTTATGACACTAAACAGCACTGAAAATTGGTGTAAACCATCCAACTGCTCTCTCCCTCTAGTTTCTCCAGTTTGGCTTTCTCAATCTCTGAATGCAGCAGGGCCGTCTTAGCAGTGTAGGCCGCTGGGCAAAGGAATGCACTGGGGCCCCTACCCATCCTCCAGCAGTGGGGTGGAGGGTGCTATCAGCGGCAGCTTTGACGCCTCGCTGGTGGGAGGGGGTGTTCTGTCTTCCGCTCAGCATGTAGGTCTTAAAGCAGTAATTTCTGGTAATTACTCCTTCACTGCATAGATGGTGGGAGATGGGGCAGGAGGGAGAACACTAAACTGTAGAAGGAGGTATTGGGCTGAATGAAGGGGCCCCGGTACATGACTTCCAAGGTGGTAAGGGGTGTTTAAAATGCAGGAGAGGGGTAGTGGAGTGGGCCTAATATTCATAATTTTTCGGTGGGAGGGCAACTTGCTTTACTGCAGATATCTCCAGTTCCTGTAAATAGATTTCTTAGCTTTCAGTGGGTTAAAAACTAGAGATTACCACCTTTCAGGAGGTACTGCGGACTTGGGAATCAAAGTTCAGGAGCCAGAGCAATCCACCAATGAAAGTATAAAACTGCAGACCAGGTGTGTGGAGCTGGAGCAGGGACCAGCTGCTGAAAGGCTGATATCTCTGGTTGTGGCCATAGTAGAGACAAGCTACCCATGTCCACCGAAAGGGGAGAGTCCCAGCTTTTGGAGTGTACAGTACTCTCAGAAAACTCTAAGTCAGACAGAGCCCTAGATATCTGGCTGGGAAGAGCAATTAACTGTCTCGGATGGGGACCACTGCTTTGAAGTCGGCTATCTCCGGTTCCCCAGGGACAATTTAAAAAATCTAGTAATCCTGGAAAAAGTGGACCCTTAGCCATCAGCCTAGGGCCCTTATAGTCCTGGGGCCCTTAGGCATCTGCCCTTTGAGCCCATACGAAAAGACAGCCCTGGACTTCAGCCATCGTTGCTTTAGTCTCATGCTGACTACAAATAACACCACGCACACAGCAACACCTAGATACTCTTGACAAATCCACTTCCCATTTTCACTTAAACATCTACTCCTACAAATATCATGTGCTGCACTAATCAGGCTGCCTCTAACAAAACTCCATCCTCTATTAAGTCTCAGACAACCGAATCCTCACCCATGGCACACCAAAGCAGACACGCTAGCTGCGCAAATGCTCCTGCACTGCTGAATACCACTGGGGGGGAAATACAGCTCCAGTGTCAGCTTCTGCTATCTAAATTCCTCTTTTCAACTTACAACACTGTCCTTTTCTTGGGGATATACGGTTTACAGTTAATTTATCCCTTCAAAAGTAACATGTTCCTCTGGAGCCCTTCATATATTGTCACTAACATGGATCTCATAGTAGGTGCATCTTTTCTTAATGATACTCCACCAAGTCTTTTGCCTGTAGTGTTACTGAATTTATGAGCCAGGTAACCCCCTTTCTGCAGTCAGTCACAAATGATACATTAAAATTATAAACCAAATAACAGCTTGCACATTCAGTTCGATCAAGATGACTAAACTTGTATTCATCTCAACAAGCAAAACACTGAGGTTGTGGGAGGGTTATGTATGAAAGTAATTACTTACAAATTGTAGCAGTACTTCCAATGTTTGAAAGTTTCCTTTAAGCTTTAAAAAACTCCTCACTTCAGATATGGACTTTGCAGAACGAAAGGCGACATTAAGCTGGTGGTACTGCTCAATTTGCTTCACACGTACAGGGATCCATTTCTCATCATCTTTGCTCCAAACGCGGCACAAAGTTTCAAACTCATTGTGAAGTTTTTCATATTTGTCTTTAAAATCTCTGAAAAAGCGGTCCACCACTTCAAAGGTAACTTTTTCTGTCTTTAGGTCATTGTAAATGGCTTCACACTTTTCACGGCAAGGAATAAACAGTTCATCTCTTATTCCTTCGATTGTGAATTCAAAATCTTCATCTTCCTCATCTGGTTGGTCCCTGGCATTTTCTGCTACAGCATTGGCTTGCTGTTCCCAGCAGGTATTGAAGACATGACTATTCCCTAATGTGTGTAGCTCCTCAGCCATTTTCATCAATTCAGGGTTAAGGTTATAATAGGACACCTCACTTTTCGGTAATTCTTGAGGTGTATTTGGTGTCTTTACCCACATAATGTCATTCAGCTTCTGTGGTCCCAATTTTTCAGAATGCTTCATTTGGATGTCATAAACACTAACTACATGAGAAGGACACAGACAGTTATTGTATCATAAGTTACAACACAACATGCGATTATATAATGTTTTCAAACTAATTTTCTGACAAAAAATCTAAGAGTACATTTTGCTAATGACCACCATGGGTGCCTTTGTGCCCCCAGGCTCAACCAATCAGTGAAAAAAGGCTAGAGCCATGGGTAATACAAGAAGAGTGTAAGGTGCAGTGCACTGATAAAAGGACAGCCTGCAAACGGATAAACTAAGTGAGCCAGCAGAAAGGGAGGGAGGGAGAAAGAGAAAGGTCAAAAACAGAGATTATTAAAAGAAGCTGTTGAGGAAGATATGAGGACAAGCAGATGCAGGTAGAGGACTAGTATTTGTCTCTCAAATTATTTCAATCACTATAATAGTATGATAGAGAGTAAATTGTATCTGTTTCAATGAATGTGTATAGTCTAATTTTTCTATTACTGAAGCATTAACAGGATTGTCAATACAATATTAAACGACAGTAGAGCTCGTCTGGGTATAATCTTTTATACAGAATTCTATGTTTTTGTTTCTTGGCAGGCTGCCAGGAGACCTGATGTATTTTTGATACACATTAATACAATATATACATTTAGGGTTATATTCAATTACAGTTGGATGCTCTCCGATGGAGAGGATCCGACACGTCAGAATTAAATAGCGGCCGTTTCCCCTCCCATTCTGACCATTGATTTCCACCCTCTCTTATGGGCGAAAATGAATTGTCGAAAACGGACTGTTTTCGACCGCGGCGGGGTCGAAAACACATGGATTCCGCTCATCCCTGTGTTTTTCGACTTGTCGGAAGTTCTGACAGGACGGAAAAACGGCACTTAAATTGAATATTGAAGTGTCAGAAAGTTCCAATTATCAGCGGAAAGTGCTGTCTTTCCGCCCTGTCGGACCTTCCGACGGTTATTGAATATACCCCTTAACAGTAAATACAAGGCTGCAGTTATTACAGCTGTATCAATTTTTATTTGGTGTGTTGTTTTAGAATGTATAATTTCTATGTCGCTCACTATACTGTGTCATACCAGGAGAGTATTTTATACCTCCAAAATGTATCAAATGAGACATATCTTAGGTATTGAAAGGGTCCCATTGTCTCTTACTTAGATGTGTTAAGGGCCCCATACACTAGTACAATTATACACAATTTCATACAATTCCGATATATTAGTCCGATATATATCGTACAAAAAGTGGAAAATCGTATGTGTTTTTGATCCGATGCGCGGTCCCGTGAGCATCGGATGGGATCCCTAGTCATTGGTGCTGCACTAATGATATATTGGAATTGGATGGAATCGGATGGAAAAAAGTGTGTTTTTTGTACATGTGATATATCGCATACGATGTATCACAGGGAAGTTTGACTGGCATTCTCAGGACACTCCCAGTCCCCCTAGCCCTCTAATTCAGCCCATCAGATATATCTTATGGTACAATTGTATGCCGTACGATATATTGCATGCGATGTATAGCGGCTTCATCAATCACATGCGATATATCTTATGCAAAAATAGCACAAAAGTACAAAATCGTATGGAAATCACTCACGGGAAGGTCTCGGGGTAGTTCAAGGGAAATTGCATCCGACTTCAGCCTCAGACATATCGTTGTAGTGTATGGGGCCCTTTAGGCACAAATATAGGTATGTATACTCCACTTTAAAGTCTCACTTAAAGTATCAGGTATCTTTAAATAGGGGTAGAGTACTATACTACTTCGCTCAACATTAATGGATTATAGATGTGTCTGTATGTCTCATTCGCGATAGTATGTCTCTCACTTCTAACATAGTTACATGGTAGATGAGGTTGATAAGAAGACAAAATGTCCATGGAGTTCAACCTGTGTTACAATTCTTACACTGCTCTGTATGTAACTAGTTTAACCATAATGACCCAGATATAGGTATATTTATCAGACTATCATGCGGTTCTGATAAATATACCTCTTGTTTATGCAATTTGCCAAATTATATTTGTGTCTCTCACTACCGTTGTCTCACACACATTTCTAATCTGACTGGTGTTGAGTATATCTAAGTAGTAATTGTCATACAGGTAGAGTTTCCTTTATGTACAAAAAAAAGTACAAAATTCCTTTATTCTTGACTGGTTAATGGTCCCCTTTCTTTCATAACTAGTATTTTATGCAAGTCTTTCATTAACATACCAAAATTATATATCTACATATGTTAGTCAATAGATAACTGACAAATTTTATCACCCTCACTATATATACTGTATGTATGTATGTATGTATGTATATATATATATATATATATATATATATATATATACACACACACACATACATATATATATATATATATATATATATATACAGACAGAATGTTCAGCACTCCCCATAGCAAGCTCACTTATCCTCACAACATCAATAAATAAATGATGGGGGTTTAGTTAGTGAATTGGCCAATGCACAGAAGCCTGCAAACCGCTCGCCAAGGTACCCCACCTTCTTGCAGGTCCTACACTATCACAAAGTCTCAAAAATTAAAACCTGGCAACTGTATCACACATAATATAACTGCACACATGCCCACTAGGTTTAACGTGTATCTGCCAAACATCTTATGGCTTTTAAAAGGTACACTGGTCACCTGACTCTGGCTGATAAATTACTAAGGAGCAGCTGACACAGGTTTACAACAAGTGAGATTACATAGGGGTGCATGAAAGGACTGTGACCACGGTTAATAAGAGTTAACCTTTTAAAAGCCATAAGATGTTTGGCAGATACACGTTAAACCTAGTGGGCATGTGTGCAGTTATATTATGTGTGATACAGTTGCCAGGTTTTAATTTTTGAGACTTTGTGATAGTGTAGGACCTGCAAAAAGGTGGGGTACCTTGGCGAACAGTTTGCAGGCTTCCGTGCATTGGCCAATTCACCAACTAAACCCCCATTATTTATTTATTGATGTTGTGAGGATAAGTGAGCTTGCTATGGTGAGTGCTGAACATTATGTCTGTATGTATTTGGGTTGGTGGCCATGGGCTGCATGCACCCCACCTTGTGAGTGGTGAGTGCAGACACTGCACCCCGCTTCTGGGTTGGCGAGTGCTGTGGTTTTCTAGATTTGTTTGTATATATATATATATATATATATATATATATACACACACACACACACACATACATACATACATACATACATACACTGCTCAAAAAAATAAAGGGAACGCTAAAATAACACATCCTAGATCTGAAGGAATGATATATTCTTATTAAATACTTTGTTCTTTACATAGTTGAATGTGCTGACAACAAAATCACACAAAAATTATCAATGGAAATCAAATTTATTAACCCATTGAGGTCTGGATTTGGAGTCACCCTCAAAATTAAAGTGGAAAAACACACTACAGGCTGATCCAACTTTGATGTAATCTCCTTAAAACAAGTCAAAATGAGGCTCAGTAGTGTCTGTGGCCTCCACGTGCCTGTATGACTTCCCTACAACCCACACAAGTGGCTCAGGTAGTGCAGCTCATCCAGGATGGCACATCAATGCGAGCTGTGGCAAGAAGATTTGCTGCGTCTGTCAGCGTAGTGTCCAGAGCATGGAGGCGCTACCAGGAGACAGGCCAGTACATCAGGAGACGTGGAGGAGGCCGTAAGAGGGCAACAACCCAGCAGCAGGACCGCTACCTCCGCCTTTGTGCAAGGAGGAACAGGAGGAGCACTGCCAGAGCACTGCAAAATGACCTCCAGCAAGCCACAAATGTGCATGTGTCTACTCAAACGTTCAGAAATAGACTCCATGAGGGTGGTATGAGGGCCCGACGCCTACAGGTGGGGGTTGTGCTTACAGCCCAACACCGTGCAGGACGTTTGGCATTTGCCAGAGAACACCAAGATTGGCAAATTCGCCACTGGCGCCCTGTGCTCTTCACAGATGAAAGCAGGTTCTCACTGAGCACGTGACAGACGTGACAGAGTCTGGAGACGCCAAGGAGAACGTTCTGCTGCCTGCAACATCCTCCAGCATGACCGGTTTGGCAGTGGGTCAGTAATGGTGTGGGGTGGCATTTCTTTGGGGGGCCGCACAGCCATCCATGTGCTCGCCACAGGTAGCCTGACTACCATTAGGTACCGAGATGAGATCCTTAGACCCCTTGTGAGACCATATGCTGGTGCGGTTGGCCCTGGGTTCCTCCTAATGCAAGACAATGCTAGACCTCATGTGGCTGGAATGTGTCAGCAGTTCCTGCAAGATGAAGGCATTGATGCTATGGACTGGCCCGCCCGTTCCCCACACCTGAATCCAATTGAGCACATCTGGGACATCATGTCTCCCTCCATCCACCAATGCCACGTTGCACCACGGACTGTCCAGGAGTTGGCGGATGCTTTAGTCCAGGTCTGGGAGGAGATCCCTCAGGAGACCATCAGCCACCTCATCAGGAGCATGCCCAGGCGTTGTAGGGAGGTCATACAGGCACGAGGAGGCCACAGACACTACTGAGCCTCATTTTGACTTGTTTTAAGGACATTACATCAAAGTTGGATCTGCCTGTAGTGTTTTTTTCCACTTTAATTTTGAGGGTGACTTCGAATCCAGACCTCCATGGGTTAATAAATTTGATTTCCATTGATAATTTTTGTGTGATTTTGTTGTCAGCACATTCAACTATGTAAAGAACAAAGTATTTAATAAGAATATGTCATTCATTCAGATCTAGGATGTGTTATTTTAGTGTTCCCTTTATTTTTAATATAGTTACATAGTCAGTGAGGTTGAAAAGAGGCAAAATGCCCATCGGGTTCCACCTGTATTCTGTGTTAATCTGTTCATATTATAATGTGCCTGCTGGAGTAATGGTTTAGTATCAATTGACACCTATGATTCCTACCACTCCCAGATAATTTAATGTCACTATGTTAAATGCTATAGCCCTGGATACATTTTCCATATAGGAATTTGTCCAATCCATTTTTAAATACATTTACAGAGTCTGCCATTATTACCTTCTCCGGCAGGGAGTTCCAAATCTTTATTGTCCTTACCGTGAAGAATCCTTTCCTACGTTGTGTACGGAATTTTCTCTCCTCTAACCTCAGCGACTGCCCACGTGTCCTATTCAGAATTCTTTTAATAAACAAGTACGCTGCTAGCTTCTTGTAATGACCCTTTACATATTTGAAGATATTAATAATGTCTCCTCTTAGACGCCTCTTTTCTACTGTATACATATTTAACCTAGTAAGCCTTTCCTAGTACTCCAGAGACTCTAACCCTTTAATCAATCTAGTAGCTCTTCTTTGAACTCTTTCTAGTTCCCCGATATCTTTTTTCTAATACGGTGCCCTGAACTGAACATAATATTCCAGGTGCGGACGTACCAACGATTTGTACAGTTGCATGATTACATCCTCGTCCCTCCTCTCAATGCCCCGTTTAATGCACGCAAGCACTTTACTTGACTTCTTTGCTGCTATTTGACATTGTGTACTGTTATTAAGCCTATTATCTATGAGCGCCCCCAAATCTTTTTGCACCACAGTTACCCCTATATTTTTCCCCAGATAGAGTGTAGGATGCAAGTGTGTTTTTTGTCCCAAGTGCATAACTTTGCATTTTTCTATATTGAACCTCATTCTCCATTTAGACGCCCAGATTTCCAGTTTAACTAAGTCATTCTGTAGTGACTCCACATCACCTTCTGAATTAATTACCTTACACAGTTTAGTATCATCTGCAAAGACTGACACTGTGCTTTCCAGGCCTATTCCTAGATCTTGATAAATATAGTGAACAGCAGTGGGCCAAGAACGGACCCTTGTGATATTCCGCTGACTACTGGTGCCCAGCTGAAGAACATCCCATTGACTACTACTCGCACTCTGTTATCCAGTCAGTTACTTATCCATGTACAAATAGTATGTCCTAGGCAAAGTTCCTTTAATTTGTTGATGAGTCTCCTATGAGGCACTGTATCGAAGGCTTTTGCAAAATCTAAATACACCACATCCACTGCTTTTCCATGGTCAAGATTCTCACTCACTTCCTCCTACATGTTATATTTTAAACTATTAGTGCACTGAAAACAGATGCCTTTTTCTCTCCTCCTCCTTCAAGAATGAGCAGCAGTCAGAAGGTAGAGACTTCTACTATGCCACAGTGGGGTGCTGAGGGACTGAGCATGTAGTGTTGGGTATGTTTTTTTTTTTTTCATGTGGGCACCAATGTGTTGTTTTTTTTCCATTTGGGGGCCAATCTGTATTTATTAATAATAGGTAGGGGCAACTGAAACAGTCTTTGTTTTGAAAGGGACAATGCAAGAATGGAAGTCAAGAACTAGCTCAGCGCCTAAAATGAAACAGAGAGGTCCTGGCAGTAAATGTAGAACACAGAATTTGGCACATAGAGAACTGGCATTTTCAGAGAATGATTTCAAACATTTTCTCCAGCAGGTTTGAGTGAAGTACAAGAACATCTAAAATAGTTGGAAAATTATGTAAAAGAACAGTCCGAGAGTCACCACTTATAGCCACGCGAAGAAAGACTTGTGCGGCTACAATTGGTGATTCGTATGCATCAATATGGAATGCAAAGAAATGGTTATGGGAGTTCTGATGAGAATTTGCTAACCCACAATAGGACCAGAGATTATATTAAAACCCCCATGATGCTCACCTAGGTTAAGCTCAATATATCCCTGGCCCTATTTTAACCCTACATATGTTGTAGCAGGACCCAATGTGAATACCGAGAGTGTAGTTACTGAAGATAAGCAGGATGCCTTCACTTCCTTTTTAGGTTGTACATCGGCACTAAAGACAGGAAATGATGTCAATGCTTGAAATGAACAAGGGTACATGCACTCGGTGGAGAGGAGTGTTCCTGTGTCCCACCAGTGTGAAGAAAATAGGACAAGCAGAGAATCAGAGGAGGCAGAGGTGTGTGTGCAAAGGAGAGCTCCTATACGGACAGAGTGGAGCTGGCCAGACTACAAGGTTGAGAGAGAGAGAAAAGCATTGAAACAAATATTCAGGTGCTTAGATAAATGGGTCTACAACCTCTAAAACTCAAAAACACCAGCAGCCAAGCAAAAATCAAAAGAAACCTGCATGTGTATCACTAGGTGGTTTTAGTGGCAAAATGTGTAATAATGACCAGTATATATTTATATTACTAGTTTATTATAATATATGAATTAAAAGACACGGCTCCTAGAACTAGGAGGTCACACAGACAATAATAAATGTATAAAATGTACAAATATTATGCATAAACCGTACTACTACAGTAACCAAGCGGAAACATTACTAAACAGCACAATGTAATGAACAATCCAGCAAAAGACTGGGCTACAGTATACTACCCAATTTAGTGGATTCAGGGTAGTAATGGCAAATGTTCAGTATAACAGGGGAAGCACATATCCCTCCAAGTATGCCAATTTTAAAGGGCTAATTAATATGCTGGCTCTATATAAAGTAATATAGTGTATAGTATAGTGCCAGTATTTAACGCTGAAATAATGTTCAACCAAGAATGCGTATTACAGCAGAGTCTAAACCATAGCTTGAAGTGGATAAACACATCATACACCCCTGCTCACAGCAATATATTATCAGATGGAGTCACTGTTGTAAAGAAGAAAGGTCAGTGTAATACAACATGCCCTTCTGGGAGCACAGAAAAGGGCTACTGACCCTTTTTAAGTCACTGGTCTCTGTTAGAAGCAATAACCAATAAACACAAAGGGATAAAAGAATAAAGGTGAATTGATAACTATGCATTACCTTTTACATCGATTTTTTGGATCATTTTAAGAAGACTGTCCACCCACTCGCGCTCGTTCTTTAAAGTGTACAACTCATTTTGCCTCCATACGAGCACTTTATTTATCTCAGCCAATGAGACGTTCTCTCCTTTTTCATTTTCTAAAAAATAATGGGGTAGTACTTAGAAAGGGGTTATTAAGCTGAAACCGAGACAAGCAGAGCACACATAAGTCTGGTTTAAATCAACTGACTTACTCAGTTTACAGATCTCTAAGAATTGTATCTTGTTCTTTAGAACACATTCCATATGTTCAAACAGCACATTGCCATCAATGACATTTCTTCTGGCATCTAGAAACACTGAATCTGAGAGAAGCACCAGCTCTTGAATGTCCTCACCAAACCCGCTTATGATCCGAGAGTTTGTCCCTGTAAAGGAAAGCATATAAAATATACATTACTGCCATAATTACACATCCTAATGAACAGTTTTGCTATATTTATACATGTATTACACAGGCAGAGATACCATTATGGTTGCCCATATGACGTTACATAATAATCTGCAAATAATCAAGGAAAAAATGTTCATGTGGTTTTGTAAATGTTCAAAATCATCAGCAGACTCCATTCTACTAAAAAATAAATAAGAAAAACATTTTTAATATAGAGTACTCTTCCATTTGATAAAAATACCTCCTATTAAAGACACAATTTAAAAGGTTATGAAAAAAAACTGTAAACAATTTCTTTGGCTGAGCGTAGTAACTTGTTAAAGCCTGCGGGAATTCCCTACCGTCTTTACAATCTCTTATGGTGGGTGCACACTATGCAGTACGCTCTATGGGCCGAATTCATTAAGGATTACAAATTCTGCTAATTAGCAGAATTGCAATCCTTCTGATCGCATGTTGGGGCGGCCCATCGCAGGGTGAGGCCACCCAGCATGCGGCCCGCCGCCTATCCCCCTTGATGAAGCAGAAATCGCGATCGCATCGCAATTTCTGCTTCATTGCAGAAATTAGGGATGCCTCCTGCCGATGCAGGTTTGCTGCATCCGCAAGAGGCCCGCCGCCATCTTTTTGATCGCGGCGGCTGCATGTGAAGTCACGCAGCCGCAGTGATTGCGCCCCCATCATGCCCACCGTTTCCCCGTCGCCGCCCCCATTTCTCTGTCGCTGCCCCCACAACATTCCGTCTCCGCCCTGGAAACAGCGCGTTGTCGTCCCCCCGCCCCATGACTGCCTCTGCCTGATTGACAGGCATAGGCGATAGCATTTCTGCGCCCCCCCCCACAGAAAATGCGGGCGCATGCGTAAGACAGGTGCTGCACATGCACCCGCATCTTTTTCATATTTTTTGCGGTTGGAATGCAGAGGTTCCAAAATGCGCTCCTCAAGGTACTTAACGGTCCAGGTTTTTAGTATACCCATGCTTGGCCACAGTTGACTTAATTAGTACCTCAGTCAGTAAACATCTGTGCTGAGCCACGTATCTCTTTAAAACCTGGACCGTTAGCACTAAAGAAATTAAATTACTAAATATCCAGGGCAGTGCATCTAATGTATAATGGTAACAATAGGATTTTAATTACCTACTGGTAAATCCTTTTCTCGTAGTCCGTAGAAGATGCTGGGTTCCACATTGGTACCATGAGGTATAGATGGGTCCACCAAGAGCCATTGGCACTTTAAGAGTTTGAGAGTGTGGGCTGGCTCCTCCCTCTATGCCCCTCCTACCAGACTCAGTCTAGAAACTGTGCCCGAAGAGATGGACATCTTCGAGAGAAGGATTATGCACAGATAGTGGCGAGATTCATACCAGCTCACACATACAAGGCAACACAAGCTAACTAGCTTGACACTCAGCAACCGCTGAAACATTACTTACCAAGTAACAATGCAGTACTTAACTAAAAACCAAAGTTGTACTAAACCAGATAACCACTGCAGGAAAACGAAGCGCTGGGCTAGCGCCCAGCATCCTCTACGGACTACGAGAAAAGGATTTACCGGTAGGTAATTAAAATCCTATTTTCTCTTACGTCCTAGAGGATGATGGGGTCCACATTAGTACCATGGGGATGTACCAAAGCTCCCAGAACGGGAGGGAGAGCGCGGAGGCTCCTGCAGAACAGATTGATGAAACTTCAGGTCCTCAGAGGCCAAAGTATCGAACTTGTAGGACTTTGCGACCCTGACCAAGCAGCCGCTCGGCAAAGCTGTAAAGCCGAAACACCCCGGGCAGCAGCCCAGGAAGAACCCACCTAACGAGTAGAGTGGGCCTTGACAGACGTAGGACGCATGCTTGATAGTGAACCTGATCCAGCAAGAGATCGTCTGCTTAGAAGCAGGACACCCAATTTTCTTGGGATCATACAGGACAAACAGAGTCTGAGTTTCTGTGAGGAGCAGTCCTCACATAGATTTTTAGAGCCCTTAAAACATCTAAGGACTTTGAAGAGATTGAGGAGTCAGTCGCATCTGACACCACAATAGGTTGGTTGATATGAAATGCCGACACAACCTTCGGAAGAAACTGCTGACGTTTCTGGAGCTCAGCTCTATCTTCATGGAAGATAAAGTATGGGCTTTTACATGACAAAGCCCCCAACTCCGTAACAAGTCTAGCAGAAGCTAAGGCCAACAAAGTGACAGCCTTCCACGTGAGAAACTTGACCTCAACCTCCTGTAGAGGCTCAAACCAGTCCGACAGGAGGAAGTGCAACACCACGTTAAGATCCCAGGGCGCCGTAAGCGGTACAAAGGGAGGTTGGATGTGCAGAACTCCCTTCAAAAAAGTCTGAACCTCAGGGAGGGCTGCCAACTGTTTCTGGAAGAAAATGGAAAGAGACGAAATCTGGACCTTTACGGATTCTAATCTCAGGCCCATATCCACACCTGCTTGCAGGAAGAGGAGAAATCGTCCAAGTTAAAACTCCACCGTAGGAAACTTCTTGGACTAACACCAAGATACATATTTTTTCCAAATACGATGGTAATGTTTAGACGTTACTCCTTTCCTAGCCTGTATCAGGGTAGGAATAACCTTATTCGGAATGCCCTTCCGAGCTAGTATCAGGCGTTCAACCTCCATGCCGTCAAATGTAGCCGTGGTAAGTCTTGATAGGCGAACAGCCCCTGTTGCAGCAGGTTCTCTTGAAGAGGAAGAAGCCTCGGCTGTTCTAGCAGTAGATCCAGAAGATCCGCGTACCAAGACCTTCTTGGCCAGTCTGGGGTAATGAGGATCGCTTGAACCCTTGTTCTCCGTATGAGTTTGAGCACTCTTGGAATGAGTGGGAGTGGTGGAAACATGTACACCGACTGGAACACCCACGGAGTCACTATGGCTTGTTGAGAGGAGAGGCCATCACGTCTATTTGGAATACACCCCAAAGATCTGTTACCTCCTTGAACACCTCCGGATGGAGACCCCACTCCCCCGGATGGAGATCGTGCCTGCTGAGGAAGTCCGCTTCCCAGTTGTCCACTCCACTCCAGAATCAAGACTGCTTTCAGCACCAACGTGTGTTTTTCTGCCCAGAGGATGATTCTTGTTACCTCTGACATTGCAGCTCTGCTCTTCGTTCCGCCCTGTCGGTTTATGTAAGCCACTGTCGTTACATTGTCTAACTGCACTTGAATGGCCCGATTTCTCAGAAGACGAGCCGCTTGGAGAAGACAGTTGTAAACGGCTCTTAGTTCCAGAAAGTTTATCAGTAGGCCGGCTTCCATACTTGACCACCTTTCTTGGAAGGTTTCCCCTTGAGTGACTGCGCTCCAGCCCTGGAGACTTGCATCCGTGGTTAGAAGAGTCCAGTCCTGAATCCCGAGCCTGCGGTCCTCCAGAAGGTGAGACAATTGTAGCCACCAGAGGAGTGAAATCCTGGCCTTTGGCGACAGACGTATTCTCTGGTGCATGTGCAGATGAGATCCCGACCACTTGTCCAGGAGATCCAGTTAGAAGGACCGAGCATGAAATCTCCCATACTGCAGAGCCTCGTAAGAGGCCACCATCTTCCCCAGAAGGCAAATGCACCGATGAACCGACACCCGGGCTGGCTTCAGGACATCCCGGACCATTGTTTGTATCACCAACGCTTTTTCCTCTGGAAGAAACACCCTCTGCACTTCCGTGTTGAGGATCATTCCCAGAAAGGATAGCCTCCTGGTTAGTTCCAAATGTGATTTTGGAAGCTTCAGGATCCAACCATGGTGGTCATTCCGAGTTGTTCGCTCGCAAGCTGTTTTTAGCAGCTTTGCACACGCTAAACCGCCGCCTACTGGGAGTGAATCTTAGCATAGTAGATTTGCGAACGAAAGATTAGCAGATTTGCAAATAGACAGTTCTTAGCAGTTTCTGAGTAGCTCGAGACTGCCATTGCGATCAGTTCAGTCAGTTTCATTCCTGGTTTGACGTCACAAACACACCCAGCGTTCACCCAGACAATCCCCCGTTTCTTCAGACGCTCCCGCGTTTTTCCCAGAAACTGCAGCGTTTTTTCGCACACACCCATAAAACGGCCAGTTTCCGCCCAGAAACACCCACTTCCTGTCAATCACACTACGATCACCAGAACGAAGAAAAAACCTTGTAATGCCGTGAGTAAAATACCTAACTTAATAGCAAATTTACTTGGCGCAGTCGCACTGCGGACATTGCGCATGCGCATTAGCGACTAATCGCTCCATTGCGGAAAAAAAAATAACGAGCGATCAACTCGGAATGACCACCCATGTTCCCTGAGTAGATGGGTCATGAGAACAATGGACTGTAACAGCTTCTCCTTGGACGACGCCTTTATCAGCAGATCGTCCAGATATGGAATTATGTTCATCCCCTGTCTGCAGAGGAGAACCATCATTTCCGCCATCACCTTGGTGAATACCCTCGGTGCTGTGGAGAGGCCGAATGGCAGGGCCTGGAATTGAAAATGACAGTCCAACAGTGCAAATCGGAGATAAGCTTGATGCGGCGGCCATATCGGAATGTGGAGGTACGCATCCTTGATATCCAGGGATAACAGGAATTCCCCCTCCTCCAGACCTGATATCACCGCCCTTAGAGACTCCATTTTGAACTTGAACTCACTCAGGAAGGGGTTTAGCGATTTTAAGTTCAGAATAGGCCTGACCGAACCATCCGGTTTTGGTACCACGAAAAGGTTCGAATAGTAACCTTTGTTTTGCATATGGGGTGGAACTGGTACAATAACCTGTGCCTCCACCAACTTCTGGATGGCTTCCTGTAGGATAGCCCTGTCTGCCAGCAAAGCTGGCAAGCCTTATTTGAAGAATCAGTGAGGCGGGAGATCTTGAAATTCCAGCCTGTACCCCTGAGACACAATATCTTGCACCCAGAGGTCCAGGCCGGATGACACCCAGACGTGACTGAAATGCCTGAGTCTCGCACCCACAGGCCCCACCTCCAGGAAGCACGGTCCACCGTCATGCTGAGGACTATGGCGTACCCGAAGTAGGTTTCTGTTCCTGGGAACCTACCGCAGCAGGTTTCTTGGGTTTTGGCTGACCTCCTCTAAAGAAGGTGTTGCACGGCTTGGCCTTTCTTGCTTTGGCAGTCCGAAAGGACTGAGATGCAGCTAAAGAAAAGGGTTTCTTCGTAGCAGGTGCAGCTGAGGTAAGAAAAGGAGACTTACCCGCAGTAGCCGTGGAAATCCACACATCTAATGCTTCCCCAAAGGAAGCCTAACCTGTGTAGGGTAGGGTCACCACACCTTTCCTGGATTCCGCGTCGGCAGACCACTGGCGCAGCCAAAGTCCCTTTCGACCTGAGATAGACATTGAAGAAATCCTGCAGCCATGAAACCAGGTCTATCATGGATTCCACCACAAATCCGCAAGAATCCAGAATGTTATGTAAAAACAATTCAACATAACTTTTATCCATTGTATCCAAATCCTCAAGTAACGTGCCTGACCACTTTACTATAGCTTTGGAAATCCATGCACAGGCAATTGTATGACTTAGTATCGCCCCTGAGCCATGTATATGGATTTGAGCGTAGTGTCAATTTTGCGATCAGCCGGCTCTTTTAAGGCGGTAGATCCTGGAACAGGTAAAACCACCTTTTAGCAGAGTCTGGATACAGACGCGTCAACTATGGGTGGGTTTTCCCATTTTTTCCTATCCTCCTCAGGGAAGGGGAAAGAAACCAGAGCCCTCCTAGGGATCTGGAATTTTTTCTCTGGGTTTTCCCATGCTTTCTCAAATATAGCACTTAATTCTTTAGACGCAGGGAAGCTTAGTGAGGCTTTCTTATTGTCAGTGAAGTAAGCCTCCTCAACCTGCTCGGGTGTTGTATCAGAAATATTCAACACATCTCTAATAGCCTCTATCATCAACTGCACTCCTTTAGCAAGAGATGCCGCCCACCGCAGCACATACCCCTCACCGTCTGCCGTGTCAGAATCGGTATCCGTGTCATCTTGCATAATCTGGGCAAGAGCACATTTGTGGGAACACACTGCCATAGAGTTCTGTAAAACCAGAGTTGCAGATTTTCTGTACAACCCTAGTAGAAATCTGAGAAATCATAGTTTTAATAGAGGATAACCATTCAGGCTCCCTTGCCGGTATCTGCGCGAAGACAGTGCAATCGTGATTACATGGAATGGGATCATCCTGAGAGGACATATCCTCTGCAGCATATGACACAGAGCCCCTGGACATAGCTTAATGGAGACCACAGACACTCCACACACACAAAGGGGAGGACAGACAGAGTTTCACCCCCAAGAATGGCAAGAGAGACACAGAGTTTGGAGCCAACCCACACACAGCACTTTCAAGGTATAGGGAGAGTTATACAGTCTTTACACAGCCTCCCCCCCCCCCCCCCCCCCATCTACAACCTCCAGGTACCGTAAGAGATAGCTGGAGCTGAATTGGAGGAACAGCTCTCACTGACAGCGCTTCTGCAGGCAGGAAAATGGCGCTGAAGCTGCTGGGTCCGTTCTGAGAAGCTCCGCCCCCTTACATGGCAGCGTTTTCCCACTCTTCTGAAGATTATACAGGCCTGAGGAATTTTGCTGGCAGCGATCCGGGGACCCTGACAGGCTTGGAGGTTAGTGTAGGATGTAGGCGCTGGCTCAGGGCGCCCCTCACAGCGCCGCACTATGTGCAGCTGAGCCCCGGAGTGCAGTTAGTACTGTGCTCCATACCCTGTTGACGCCATCTTCACACCGGCTCCCCGCTTGCTAGGGGGGCCAGAGACTAACTCGCCACTGATCTTCTGGCTCTGTTAGAGGGTGGCGGCATGCTGCCGGGGTGAGCGATTCCCTCTGGCAGGGAACGTTCGATCCCCTCAAGAGCTCAGTGTCCTGTCAGCGGAGATAGTGGCTCAGACTACGCAGGGCGTACACTACTCCCCCCCCCCCCTTAGTCCCACGAAGCAGGGAGGCTGTTGCCAGTAGCCTCCCTGTAAAATGATAAACTGTAAAAAAAAAAAAATTTACTAAAGAAACTCTGGAGAGTTCCCCTAGCTCCTCCGAGCACATTTTCTAAACGGAGTCTGGTAGGAGGGGCATAGAAGGAGGAGCCAGCCCACACTCTTAAACTGCCAATGGCTCCTGGTGGACCCGTCTATACCCCATGGTACTAATGTGTACCCCAGCATCTTCTAGGACGTAAGAGAAAATAGGATTTTGGTACTTACCAGGTAAATCCTTTTCTTTGAATCCATAGGGGGCACTGGAGTACTCTTGGGGATATGGACGGCTTCCACAGGAAGTAGGCACTGAATAAATTAATTTTGGAACTATATCTCCCCACCATAATCCCTGAGTACCTCAGTGTTTTTTACTGAGCCGAACAGGAGCGATAGAGAGGTTGACAATGGAGCATTACATATAACTTAACGGACAACAATAAAGTTGACCCAACATTACTGACAACTAACCAGTTGACACCATAACTTGTTAATCTGAACCAGTCGGTGAAAGTGTGTTACCATAAGATCTATTGAACCTACCCCAAACCAGGTAAACTGCTCTGGATGGGCGTCCAGTGCCCCCTATGGATTCAAAGAAAAGGATTTACCTGGTAAGTACCAAAATCCTATTTTCTTTTTCATCCACTAGGGGTCACTGGAGTACTCTTGGGACGTACCAAAGTTTCCCCCCCGTGGGCGGGAGAGCTGTTTGGCACCTGTAACACTAGGCGGCCAAAGCTAGATGCTGATGCCGCAAACGTATCAAACTTGTAGAGGCGTACAAACGTGTGCACCGAAGACCATGTAGCCGCCCGGCAAAGCTGTGTCGTAGAAGCTCCACGACTCGCTGACCATGATGTTCCCACAGCACGTGTGGAATGAGCTGTTATTGATGTAGGCGGCTGTAACCTAGCATGAAGGTAAGCCTGACGTATGGTCACTTTAATCCAACTGGATAAGGTCTGCCTAGAAGCTGGCCAACCCATCTTGGCAGCATCATAGAGAGCAAACAACGTATCCGTCTTACGAACGGTCGATGTTCGGGATACATAAATGCGTAATGCGCGTACCACATCCAACCTACCAGAGTCTCCTGTTAACATAGGAACTACTATTGGTTATTGATGTGAAAAGATGACACTACCTTTGGTAGAAAAGCGGAATTCGCCCGGAATTCCGCTCTGTCATCATGAAACACTAAATACGGTGGTTTGCACGACAAAGCACCCAATCTGAAACACGCCTTGCTGACGCTAAGGCTAAAAGAAACATTATTTTCCCAAGTGAGAAATTTAATATCCACTTGTTGTAAGGGTTCATAATAAAAAGACTAAGAAATCTAAAAACCAGATTCAAGTCTTATGGCGCAGTAGGTAGAGTGAATGGAGGCTGAACTCTGAGGACACCCTGCATAAAAGGTGTGAACCGACGGCAATAGGGCCAATCTACTATGAAAATAAATGGACAACGCCGATATCCGCACTTTTAGTGTGGATAAACTCAGACCTCTATCTAACCTAGGCACGCCAAATTCTGTAATAATGAGCTGCCGTAACCGGCTTCCTAGCTCGTAACATGGTTGGAATACCCGATTCTGGAATGCCCTCTCTTCTTAAGAGGGCTGTCTCAACAGCCACCCCGTCAAACGCGGCCGCGCTAAATCGGGTAAAAGGAACGGACCCTGCTGTAACAGGTCAGAACGTAGTGGGAGCGGCCAAAGACCGACTGCGAGTAGACCGCGGAAATCCGAGAACCAAGCTCTCCGAGGCCAAAGAGGCGCCACTAGTATAACTGTGACGGACTCTCCTTTGATCCGTTTTAGCCACAGAGGGAGCAGCGGAAACGGTGGAAATAGATACCCGAGACTGTATGGCCACGCGATTGTGAGAGCATCCACCGCCACTGCCTTTGGATCTCTCGTTCTGGACACGACCTAGGGCGTTTGATGATTGTGGCGAGATGCCATCAAGTCCACCTGCGGGTAACTCCACTTCTGGACCAGCATGTGAAATACTTCTGGATTTAATGCCCATTCTCCTGGATGAAAATTCAGACGGCTGAGATAATCCGCCTCCCAGTTGTCCACTCCCGGAATGACTACTGCAGACAATATCATTTGGTGATACTCGGCCCAATAGAGGATTCAAGCTACAGATGTGACTACTTACATCTTTGCTTTTTTTTTTTTTTTTTTTTACAAATTTGGCACAACATGCAAAACACAGCTAAACTGTTTTTCATGAGAAGTGAGTGGATGAATTTTAAAATTTTTGTTTGCCATAAAAGAATATGTATAAAGTAACATATTAAGGAAGCAAATTAAGAAAAAAAACACAAGACATGACTAAATCTCTGAGTATATAGCATGCAAAACCGTGCCATACATGACGGGACACAGCAAAGATGCACGTGGACACATCTGTACCTCCCGCATTGCCATACGGCTTTTCGTTCCTCCTTGTTTGTTGATGTATGCGACTGCTGTCGCATTGTCTGACTGCACCTGAACAGCCTGAGCCTGCAGCCTGTGCACTGCTTGTCGTAGCGCATTGTAAATTGCCCGGAGTTCCAGGACATTTATAGACAGCAATCTTTCGTGATCCGCCCAGAGACCCTGGAGCTGATAATTTTGAACTAAAGCTCCCCAACCTCTGAGACTTGCGTCCGCCGTGAGAATTATCCAATTCCAGGCACCGAACAGTTTCCCTGCGGTTAGATTCTGTACTTTGAGCCACCAGAGTAGAGACTCTCTGGCCCTTGGAGACAACCTCACTTCTGCAGTAAATCTGCAGATGCGAGCCCGACCACTGTGCGAACACATCCAATTGAAAAGGACGTGAGTGAAGTCCTCCGAACTGAAGCGCTTCGAAAGCCGCCACCATTGTCTAATAGGCGAATGCACAAGTGAACAGAGACTGTGCGTGGCTTGAGCACTAATTGTACCAGATGACGAATGACCTGTACTTTCTGTTCGGGTATGTAAATTCTTTGATTTACCGTATTGAGAATCATACCTAGGAATTGAAGTCGTTGAGACGGAATCATTCAGGAATTCGCATAGACAATGGTAGGAAATCAGATTTTCCTCCCCACTTGGTCTGCGATCTATCTCGTTTGGAATCCGACTCCGCCTGTTAGGAACGTAGCCAAAGTGGACGTTATGCGCTACTAGCGAAGCTGAAAACGCAAGAACCAACTGCCAACGTCCAAAGAAGCTGTAGGCAGCAAGAAGTGTAAGGTGGTCTTTATTTAGGGCAAACCTGAACTGGAATGCCCTGCCACTACAGCCTTGTTACCTCAAACCCTTACCAAAGCAGGGCGAAGCAACAGCCCTACTGCTGTGTAGGGTATACTCCGATATGTAGTAAAACACCCAATAAATGCAATTGTCTCTGATTGGAAATTGTTCAGCCTTCGCTGAGAACCTGACGTACTGGCCTGGTGCTATGAGGGCTGGCGGCAAATCGACCGCAACAATGTAACTGAAACTGTCTGTGCAGTCTTTACGCAGAGTACTAACCACTATACGATCACGGCAACTTAAACGAGCCAGGTAGGAGACGAACCTACAATCTTGTTATGCATAGTCAGATGCGTTATACATTGCGCCACTGGCCCAGATTCGTATTTGTCCGACACACTGTGTGACCGACTTTGCAGCGAAGCTGCTTGTTTGATTATGCATAAATGCATATAGCAGAGGATAGTTTCAATCTGCCTACCTCTGGGTTATGGGCCCAGCATGCTTCCATTGCAGTACTCTGCTGCACATGTAAGTGCAAGAGATCATGTACTCCAACCAGTAAGTACACCACGGAAGTAACGTGTGTATAAACCTGCATTACCGTGCATGTGGTTACCAGCAATAGCGAATCTTCCTGTAGAGTCATGCTGTACAAAAACAATTAATAAATTAAACTCCTAACAACACCCCGCTCCTCCAGAGTCTAAGTGTTGTAGGGCAGCAACTTCCGAGAAAGAACCAGGAAGTAACATTAAAAAAAAAAAGTTGTCCTACCATGTATTTTTTTTTTTTTTTTTTTAAACACCTGTTAAACCAGGATCTGAACCAGTGTCCATGCAAACACAATGGCCCTCATTCCGAGTTGATCGGTCGCAAGGCGAATTTAGCAGAGTTACACACGCTAAGCCTACGCCTACTGGGAGTGTATCTTAGCTTCTTAAAATTGCGACCGATGTAATCGCAATATTGCGATTACAAACTACTTTGCAGTTTCTGAGTAACTTCAACCTTACTCTGCCTGTGCGATCAGTTCAGTGCTTGTCGTTCCTGGTTTGACGTCACAAACACACCCAGCGTTCGCTCAGACACTCCCCCGTTTCTCCAACCACTCCTGCGTTTTTTCCGGAAAACGGTAGCGTTTTCAACCACACGCCCATAAAACGCTGTGTTTCCGCCCAGTAACACCCATTTCCTGTCAATCACATTACGATCGCCGGAGCGATGAAAAAGCCGTGAGTAAAAATACTATCTTCATTGTTAAATTACTTGGCGCAGTCGCAGTGCGAATATTGCGCATGCGTACTAAGCGGATTTTCATTGCGATGCGATGAAAAATACAGAGCGAACGACTCGGAATGAGGGCCAATGTTCACTGTGGCCGGAAAGCCTAACCACTTGGCTACAGAGCCACCTGTAAAAACAATAAGCAAAGCTGCTGTGGTGTGGCCATGTTTGCAGTGCTCAACAGATACTGTTAATAAACACTGAGTGCTGACCAA